>NW_015657961.1:66931-89653 GCF_001515625.1 Sinocyclocheilus rhinocerous | reverse complement strand
AGTTTGCTAACGCTTCTTCAGCAAGTTGTGGATTTACTTCACCAATATTACAACCAACAGCGGAGACGCATCATATACAACATATAATCGTCACTTCCCTACAGGTACTGTTTACTAACAAGGTGACAGCGCCAACTACTGGCCTGGCATACGTAATAAAGCATTTTTGTCCTTTTTTTCGCGGATATGTGTAAACGCGAATCGTTTTGAAAACGTTGTCATGTATACTTGAAACTTTTTAAAAACACAAGGGAAAAACGTTTCCATTTTTGACTACATCGTCTCCTTTGTCTTCTCTTTCTTTTTTCTTTCTTCCACCCTCTGTTTCTCTATCCTGGTAGTGTGAAGTATCCTGTATACCCCCCACCCCCGCCATCTAGAGTCGACTGACTCCCTGCGAACAGGATAAATAATTCAGTCTCCTCCTTGTTCTTTGAGATGGGCCTCCACTCCTGGCCCTCACCCCACCCCCCATCAATAGCACATTAATATTGTAGAGCCTCGCGCCACACAGCGCCCTCACAAACACATACAATACAATACAATGCAAAGCACACTGACTGTGCAGAAAACCAAAACGACTGTGCGTAGATGTGAGCTCACATGCGCATACCCACAAAACACAGTGACTTATCAATTCTCAAAGGCACTTCCGCTTCCTTTCTCCAGGAAAAAACACACACATACACACTGCATATTAGTGCACTATGGCTGTACAACATATTCCTACAATGGTAAAAACACTCCAATTAGCTGTAAAAACACATGCACAAACACACACACACACACTCATACGACCTTTCCCTCATCCGTTCAGCGCTGACATGTTTCAACAGAGCCCTGAAAGTTGGCACGAGTCTCTCGGGGAGCTTCCCACAGGCCTTGACCACAGAAGTGGCATCGGGTTTCGTCTCTAGACACGCAGCCACACTGCGCTAATGGTTTGTATGTCAGGACGCAGGCACTATACTGCCCTCGTTTGAGTTGTTGTGGTCACTTTCCATCCTGACCAGACTTTCACTTGAGAAGCGTCTAAGTGCAGCCACTTGAGTTCTGACGTTCCTGATGCTCTCCTATGTGTTCGTTGAAACACCACAAGAGTGTATGTGTGTGCACGTTTAAAAGGCGGAATGGGAGCAGTCTGTGTTGACGGACAGAAGGAGTGATGTCAAATTGTACATATTTGATGTCATCTTGCGTTGGCTTCTGCTCTCCGTGCATCTGTCTGTCCATTCCATCTGCTATAGGCTGCCTGCTGCACTCATTCATTCTGGTCTTTACAATGCTCTCGCTTTGTTCTTAAATAGGGCAACATGTTGCTAATGATGCCTTCTTCTTCTTCTTCTTTTAGCCTTTTATGTCTCCACGGTACCCTGGTGGACCTCGGCCGTCTCTTCGCATGCCAAATCAGGTACAGAAAACATCATCACACCCCATCATGTTGAATTTGCAAATAAACAGTTCTTCCATTTTTACACACCTCTTAAGGGTCACCGAAATCAAGAAAATCCTGGAAATGTCATTTTAAAAGGCCATGGGATTTTCTGTTCTGAATCAATGTTTTGTTGTTGTTATGTATGACTCTAATATATTTTATTTGCTAGAAATTTAATTGTGTGAGTGTTATCTAGTGTGAACTAAAAATAAAATGATGAAATTGTTTTTTTTTTATTGAAAATAATACTAAAATTAATATAAAATATAAATATTTGATAAACTATGCAAAAATATGGCAGCTAACTTGTTGAAGCTAAAAATGTGAAGTACAAAAATAAATAGAAATAAGATAGCTAAATAGAAAAAATAAATCTATATTTATATATACAATGAGAAAAACTAAATTAAAATTTTAACTCTAAAAATAAAAGCTAATTAAAAATGATTAAATACTATAATCGTATAATAAATATACTAAAATAGCATTGGTGCCTTGTCTTTAAAAAATGTCACTGAAATTCATTGGGCAAAAGGTGGGAAACCTAACAGTAGTTGTTTCCAACAAACATTTGCATACATATGCATGTGACAGATGTTCATACATGCCTATGATGCCCCAAAATGCTAATATAAAATGATTTTATTTGCAAATAACATGTCGTATGTGTGTAAATAGATTTTTAACTTCTATTTACATTCATGAATGAATGTAAATTAAATTAATTTACATACATTCTTCGTTATAAATTTAAATGACTTCTGACTGTTACATCAAAGCCAGCTTGTCATGTTTCTGGTCTCTGTTGTTCTAATACAAAGTACTGTAGCAATAGTGACGTTGTGTAAAGATTTGTAAGGCCAGTTGTGTAAAAGGTTATTGAATTTATATTTTATACCAATGGACTTCCATTGAAAATAAAGGATAAAAGGAATTTGTTCCTTTTGCATGATTCCAGTATAGATAACTAAGTTTGTCACCTCCAGTGTAAACATGATGTACGTTTTTTGTAAAACACTTCCCACGTATTTCACTGACCTTCCCTCATTTATGTCCTCTTCAGCCTCCTGTAGGGGTTCCAGGTTCACAACCACTCCAGCCAAACAGTTTGGACCCAACCAGACCACAAGGTAGCTTGGTTCTTGGTTCAACACTTCATAACCACAGAGTCATTTACATGCAGACTGATGAATGACATATTATCGACTGTGTAATATTTTTACAGGACATCCTAACATGGGCGGTCCAATGAGAATGAATCCTCCCAGGGGGATGGGTGGCATGGGCCCTCAGGTAGGCACATATTGTTGCTCACTTTCATTTATCCTTTTGTAGTCGCCCCCAAGTCAAATGCCACAGGACTTAGATAGTCAGAAACCCTGTTACTCCTCTTTAGCCACCTGTGCTGAAAGCAGAGTTCTCCCCACTTCTCTATTTCTCTCTCTGCCCTTCTCGTTCTTGGCAAATGAAGTGCCGCACAAATCAGCAGCTGGTGCAGCATCTGTTTGACAAATTAGGTAGAGCGCAAAACAAAAGCTCGGGTTAGAAAGCCTCTGTCACACTTTGCCCTCCACCCACGGGCAGCCAGACAGGTGGGCCGCCGTCTGCCTGAGCAGAACTTTGTTAGCATAGTGTCATTCGCATCCCAACCTGTTCGGTTGGATCCCCACCACTATGCATAACAGTGGATGAAGGACAGGGTTTCCTGCAGCGCATAGTTGCTGCGTTTTCAGCCCCACAGCAGAAGAAAAAATATTTAGTTTCTAAAAAACTTAATACCACAAAATAATGCCAAGACAACAACACATCTTTTCATTTCAGTGTGCATTTTACATATTTATTATTATTATTATTAAATATGAATTAAATATTTTTTGATTACATTTATATATTTATTTGAATAAATGTTTTTGTATATAATTATTAATGTACAGTATACACACACACACACACACACGTATAATTAGAATATAAAATGTAGTTTATTTTAATAAATGTATTTATATGTAATTATTAAATGTACAGCTATAATGTTTGATAATATTTTTTAATGTTTTAATTTATTTTAATACATTTATTAGCATATAATATAATTATTATATATACAATTAGAATTATTATATAAAATGTATTTATTTACTTATTTATTTATGAATGCATGCAGTTATACTGGTGAATGTTAAAGGGGTCATATGATGCGATTTCAAGTTTTCCTTTCTCTTTGGAGTGTTACAAGCTGTTTGTGAATAGATAAGATTCCTAAAGTTGCAAAGACTAAAGTCTCAAACCCAAAGAGATATTCTTTATAAAAGTTAAGACTCGTCCACGCCCTCCTAAACCGCCTCGTTCAAACACGCCCCCACATGTCTACGTCACGATGTGGGAAGATTTGCATAACGCCGCCCAAATGTTCACACAAAGAAAGAAGGTGTAACTTTGATTCTCGCTGTAGTATTGTTGCCGCCGCCGCTATGTCGTGGAGACGCTGTGTTTTTCGTTGTGAAAGCGAAACTACTTTGTTTGGCCTTCCAAAAGAGGACAATATCCGCTTCGTCATGCCTAGAGCTCATCCGTGCGGGTCGCTGAGGAAATACATCAACTTCGTGCTGTGGATCACCGGATGAGGCATTTGTTGCATCCAGTGGGGACATAATTACGGATTATAATGACTTATACTGTCTATAAGTTTAAAAGACGATCACAAATGCAGACATGGTTTTATGTTTACGCGTCGCGATGCAACGCAAAGCGTAAAAAACCCCACTGTCCCCACTGGATGCAACAAATGCCTCGTTTATAATGGGTTTTATTTTATTGGTTTTGTCTCGTCGCACCGGGACACGCCATCATATGGTAAGGGGTGTAACATTTCCGTCACACGCTTGAGGTATTCGGCCAATCACAACACACTAGATAGCTGGCCAATCAGAGCACACCTCGCTTTCAGAACGATGAGCTTTGTAAAAATCGACGCGTTTCAGAAAGGCGGGGCATAGAGGAGAAACAATAATGTACAGTATGTGGAAAATAATGTGTTTTTTGAACCTTAAATCGCATAAACACATTTCATTACATCAACGTCATATGACCCCTTTAATGCTGGATTCCAATTCAGACAGATTTTAAAGGTTCCATAAAAATTGTTGAAATGTTTGTTTTTAATTTCTTTGCCCATTGTAGAACTACGGTGGTATGAGGCCTCCTCCCAACTCTCTAGGTGGTCCAGGCATGCCCGGAATGAACATGTGAGTTCTTTAACATGAGAACACTCCCTTTTGCCATTTATTTAATCCTATTAAATCATGTTTGTTAACTTCCTTCTGTCTCTGTTTTGTATTTCTATCCTTTTTTGCTCTCCACCGCCCCACCTTACAGGGGTCCTGGAGGACGTGGCCCCTGGCCAAACCCGAGTGCTAACTCGGTACGTTCACATACATTGCTATCTTTGTGGCTGCAGACAAAAACATGACATGCATTATTGCTACACTGACTTTACTGCTGAAAACGTACTGTGGTTGCACCATGATACAGCGAATGGTATCAGATACCATTGTACTTCATTATATACCAAAGATTATTATATTCATATATCATAGTATTATAGTATTCTTATTATTAAGTGTTGTAGTTTAATTGTCATCAAAATATAATGTATTCATTTTTAAAAAAAATTTTGGGTTGACAGATAGCATACTCCTCCTCATCTCCAGGCAACTACGTGGTGAGTACCTAACTTTAGTCAACGTTTTTGTAGTATATATTAATTGTCTTAATGCATAAAAAAGAAACAACTTCCAAGCTGTCTTTGTAATATTTCTTAAAAAATGTAATAACTTGCCCTGCAACTACTTTCATTTTTAGATGATGTGACAGCAATGTTTCAGGAGGAAAACAGTCTTATGGAAATGAAATAAAATTGTTTGCAAATGCACTTTCAAATTGACCATTCAAAGAGCATGTTGCAGAGATTTTTCAGTTTTTTGCCTCTGCCGTTAGCTCAAAGAAAAAGTGCAAAATTTAGTCATTCCTTTTGGAAACCAAAAGCATAACTAAGCAGATATTTAAGTTTCTGAATGTATTGATTTTGCTTTAGCAATTACTATCCTGCTTAGTTTTGCCCCTAGCATTGCCTCTCTTAAAAGTCAAATATCTGCACATTTGTCAAAGCAGCTTAATAGCTCCCCTGTGCCTAGTGTGTCTTTGTTTAAAAACTGCTCCTCTGGTAGATCTCTGATAGTATGGCAGGTACTATTACATACTGAAAAGCTAAGCATGTGTTTGTGTGTGTGTGTTTCCTCTCTCAGGGTCCTCCAGGAGGAGGTGGTCCACCAGGAACTCCCATAATGCCAAGCCCAGGAGGTACAGTAGATCTGTTCTGTCGCACTCCCTTTTGCATATAATTCACACACTCGCTCTCACCTCGCCTCTATAATCAGCACAGCCGTAAACAGTTTGTGTCTCTCCAGGAAAAAAAGATGCTCAGCATTTCACAAACACCCTATTTAACACCCTCTCCCTCCCTCCCTACCCAGCAGCCAATATCACTGCAAGGTTACCTGCACTTCATCTGGCAGGAAAACAAAGCACGTGATCAGTGCCACCCCTCCCACTTTGTTAATGTAATTCCACTCCGAATGCTTGTGTTTGTGATGTTGAAGCAGAGATTATAGGTGTGAGCGGGGTCTCCCTTTCCCTTGCTCTCGCACTCTTACTCGCACACAGGCCTTAAATCGTTAAAGAAACACATTTATTATGGTGATTAATCCCGTCCAACCATGTTCTGTATTGATCTAGTGTGCTGTTAAAGCATTGGTCATCCATATATGCTTGGAAGTGATTCTGGTCTCTTATTTTGGTGAAGTTGTGCTGGTCTTGGAAACAAATTTAAAAAGCTTTCTGCACTTTTCTCTTCTAGACTCCACAAACTCCAGTGAAAATATCTACACAATGATGAACCCTATTGGACCAGGAGGAAACAGACCCAGTGTATGCATTACTCCTGTCTAGATATGTATTTTCCAGAGTAGTTACACTGCCGTTCAAAAGTTTGGGGTCATTAAGAATTTTTAAGATGTTTTTGAAAAAATTCTCTTGATTTGGTGCTCAAGAAACATTTCTTGTTTCTGTCCATTTTTTGGTTGATGGTTATTTCTTAATGTATTTCTGTGGAAACCGCAGTACTTTTTTGTTCGAATTATTTGATTAATACAAAAGAACAGCATTTTATTTAAAATGTAAATCTTTTGAAACATTACAGGTGTCTTTGCCTTCTGCATCCTTGCTAAATAAAAGCATTAATTTCTTTCCAAAAATAAGTCTTACTCACCCCAAACTTTTGAACAGCAGTGTAAATATTTCTCCACGTAATGATTATTTTGACATTTCTAATGTATTTCCAAAGCCACAGCTACACATTTTGATTCCAAAATGTATTACGTTTGATTGTTTTACAGCTCTTTGGAATATTTGATTCTGATTGGTCGGTTGTGGCATTCAGCAGCCAAATATTTGTATATCATGATTGCTAAACTGTAGTATTGATTGTTGTTTGATTGCCTTCGTACTGTAGCTGTGCTCGTTTCTCTAGAGCTAGAGTGTGCTAGTGCTCGTTCTTCTTACATAATCCTACAATTTGAACTCAAATCAATATTTAATGTCCAATTATTTATTTATTTGCTTAAGTAGTCATGTAATAAGCTTGATAATGTACAGTCATTCAGTCATTATCACAAAATAAACCCCTTCAGTGTGATTTAAGACCTGTCTGGATTGACTTGTAATAATACGTGCCTGACTGTACATTATACTTTATTTATATTAATTCTAATTGTCACATTATGAACATTGTTTTCATAAAAATGCAGACATGCTCTTAGTGAAATCAAATGGGACATGCTCATGCTTTTCAAATTAATGTTTGTATCTCACACAGTGACGCAGGTTTATTTTTCTCAGGGCACTGGATGTGGGATGATTGGTTAAATATGATTGTTTCCCTGTGCTTCTCAGTTCCCCATGGGTCCTGGTCCAGATGGCCCAATGGGCGGCATGGGTGGCATGGAACCTCATCATATCAACGGATCATTAGGTAAGCATTAAGAATGCAATGTTAATCAAAATAATATCTATATCTGACTTTAATAAACCACAAAAGGCATTATTTAATAATATAATATATACTATTTTTATTTCAGGCTCTGGTGACATGGATGGGTTGCCAAAGGTAAAGAAGGTTTTAGTTCGCGAATCTGTTTTTTTTCTTTTTTCTTTTCTGTTTTCACATCTCATCCTGAACTGTTTTTGTCAAACGTCTCTTTCGCTTCAGAACTCCCCCAACAACATGGCAGGGATGAACAACCCACCGGGCACACCGCGGGATGATGGAGAAATGGGAGGAAACTTCCTCAACCCATTCCAAAGTGAAAGTGTGAGTAGATTCTGACCCAAACCCAGAGACCTGTCACTCCCCTCACCTGCCAATCATAAGCACTACCGTCCAAAAGTTTGCGGTCAGTCATGATTTTAAACAATTTTTTTAAAGAAAGATATTAGTATTTTTATTCAGCAAATATAATTTCATCAAAAGTGACAGTAAAGACATTGTTACAAAAGATTTCTACTTCAAGTTCTTTTCTATTCATCAAAGAATCCTGAAAAAAACGTTTCCACAAAAATATTTATATATTTATAATAAGAACTGTTTTTTGACCACCAAATCAGCATATTAGAATGATTTCTAAAGGATCACGTGACACTGATCATGAAGACTGGAGAAATGGCTGCTGGAAATTCAGCTTTGCCATCACAGGAATAAATTACATTTTAAAACGTATATTAAAATAGAAAAGAGTTTGTAATAATATTTCACAATATTACTGTTTTTACTGTATATTTGATCAAATAAATGCAGCCTTGGTGAGCATATGCTTCTATGATTTAAAAATCTCTCTGACCCCAAACTTTTGAACAGTAGTGTAGCTCCTCCCAGCAGGCACTCAGAACGCCCCATGTTACTAATAATAGACCAGAATATCAAATAAAATAAAAAACATTTAAGTGATTTGTAAGTGTTATTGATTCAGTCCAAGACTGAGTGCTGGAAATGACCAGCAGTTTCCTGGACAGACACTTTAGGGTTTTTATTTTCAAGTTTTCTGTCCTTTGGTTACTGCTTTGTCAACAAAATGATGCATATTCTTGCTGTATGTTTGGGACGGTAATGACATAACCATCCTGTATTTGCTCTGTGTGGAGTTCTCATGATCTCACATCCGCTATATATCCCCCCCTCTCCCCTTTGTCTCTTTCCAGTATTCACCCAACATGACGATGAGTGTGTGATTTCTTCTTATTTTATTGTTTTATTTGGAGTTTTCTTTTTTGATTTGTTCAAACTCCCTCCGACTGCCCCGCTCCTTTTTTTAACCCCGTCCCCTCTTCACGTCGATCAACCCCCCGCACCCTCTACCCACGGAACTCTGGCTTTTTCTGCACAGCCTTCTGGGATGCCCCACGAGCAGAGGACTCACATGAAACTGGCCCATCCCAGCTTGTGCAAAATGGCCACCGGCAACAGGGAACAGTCCCAGAGCCACAGGAAGAGCTTGTTGACTGAATCTCCCTGCCTTCCGGACTTCCTCTCTGGTTCAGGACACTAACGGGGCTGAACACACACAGGAAGGCAGGTGTGTGTATGTGTTTGAGCAGACACACGCATCCCCGGGCTGCTCTCTTTATGAACTCGCTCCACTTTTTTTGATTCATTTTTTAAATCTTGAATGGATGCAGTCGTTTTTACAGTGGAAAATATCTGCACCTTTTTCCTCCATTAAATTGTGTAAGTGCAAGAGGAAGCTCATTATGATGGGTTCGGCAATGAACGTTTTCATTATTCTGTGTATGTATTGTATTATTATTAATTGTTGATTTTATTTTTATTAATATTGTATTGATGGTTATTGATTAGGTTTTAATCTTTTTTTTGAAAGGGGCACATTATATGTAAACCACGAATTCGACAGGAAAAAGCACACATCCATAATGCACAATAACAGTGTCGTGACTTTTGCAGGAAGTCTACACTACGTTTTGTGTTTGCTGTGAAATCTTACCTCCCGCAGATTAAAAAGGTAGCCGTACCTTTTCTTCTACGTCTCTAATATATACAGGACATGTAGTTTCATTGTCCCTGTCAAGTGAACGTCTGAGGCCAAGAGGCGCAAGGCCCAAACCAGCAGCGACTTTAACCTCTCAGACCAGCCTGTGTGTCCGACAACGCGTTTTGGAGTCTCAGTCTATCTGTAGAGAGGAAGTGATGTCATAACAGAGCTGAAAACATGCGGTCAAACAACTAACTAGCGCTGAACTTGACTGCAACACATGACAGATATCTGCTCACCGTGATTCACAACTTATTTATTTGTTGATTTTGTTCAAGAATTGATTTATCGCGCACACGTCTCGCATGCGACCCGTCAGGACATATTGTACACATGTAAATATGCCAGTCTAAGATACCTCCTGAAGATTTGTATCATTCTGTCCCTCGCCGGAGACCCACATGCTTTCCTTCTGCATGAATCTGAACAGGGTGTCTCTAGTCACATGACATTTCAGTACAAATGAGGTTCCTGTTGACTTGGTGCTCATCATACTAGATATTTTTTCAGGCGCGGGAATAGAGCCTTCCTCCTCAAACACATTTTGTGTTAAGTATGTGTTCCATATTATGTCTAATCATCTTCAAAAACATGAGATGTCAGTCACATCCTGAGCTTATGAGATGAGGGGATAATAATAGGACGTCCAGGGACTACTGAATGAGGGATATATGAACTAAATGTGCTCACAGACTGTGTTTCATAATATTGGCATGCATTTTTTTTTCGTTTTGTCTTTTGCATTTGGTATATTCTGTCTGTAGTTTAAAGGGATAATCCACCCCAAAATGAAAATTCTGTCATTATTTACTTATGTCGTTCCAAAACTGTAACTTTCTAACTAAAGACTTTCGATTGTCATTGACTTCCATTGTCATTTTTGTCTATACAATGAAAGTCAATGGGAACTGAAACTTTTTGGTTATTCTTAAAAATTCTTGTTATTCTGTATTTTTTCTGTATTGTTATTCTGTATCTTCAGTCTATCTTGTTAAAGAAGATATTTTGAAGAATGTTAGTAACTAAACTGTTTGGGTTGCCATTGACTTCCATTGTAATTCTTGGCCATAGAGTGTAAGCCAATGGGAACCGAAACTGTTTGGTTACCAACATTTTTCAAAATATCTTCTTTTATTTTCCGCTGAAAGTCACACAGGTTTGGAATGACGTGAGGGTGAGTGATTTTTGGGTGGTCTTATCCCTTGAAACGAAATGTGTTTTTGGAAGTAGGGGTCTCAGTGAAATGGTTATTAGGGGTCAGAAGGAACCGGGAAATATCAGAGCTAAATGCTAAAATCCTCCTGCTGATTACATAAACACACATTAATCACACAGCACCTGTTTTTAAGTTCTCCACAGCTGGATGACATGATGTACACAGAGAAACACACAATTATACAGCATCTCTCTTATTTTTGTTTGTAAATACTGTAAAATGCATTTTGATATCATTGACATGTTTTGATATTTTAGTCACTACCAATGAATACTACGAGATCTTGGGGGTTAAAAAAAAAATGTAAAGGAAGAACCCATGTTTGTAGTCACCATTCTCTGTCATTGACTCTGTACAGATGTACCAAATCATGCAAATGTAAAGTTTTGTCAGCCTCTACTTAGTAAACGGCGTCTTGAGCGCTCATGTTTTGAGAGAATAGGAAAGTAAGGGGTGTTTGAAGCGGTACCGTTCACTCGTCGTAGACTAGACACTCACAGGAGGACGTATGCGGAGGGCGAAAGCCTCACGATGCATCCGGTCTCTCTTGGACGTGTCCTCACTTTGCACTTTCCAGACAGTAGCCCACCTTTTAACACATTGTCTATGTGGACATACATGAACACAGGATTTGTCTCTTTATGTGCAAAAGGGACCACCCATTGCAAACTTTACTATGAAGGATTTTTATCTATTTAAATTAAAAAACAAACAAAAAAAGGTTTAAAAACTCGTTCAGAGTAGGGATTTAAAAGAAATAAAAAGGTCATAAAAAGGAGGGAAGTGTCCTTCCCGTTCTCTTGAGATAGTGTTTTATAGGTTGCGGTTTCTTCTCCTCGGCCAGTACTCTGTATGTAAACCACTCACGTCATTGGCCATCTCTGTAATTCTATTGTGACACTGTACGATACTGTAACATTAGCGAGGAGACGAGGTGCGGATGGGCTTCAGATGCAGGAAAGAAAATAAATCCTCCTCCACTGTTGTTCTTTCTGACAAACGAAAAGCAGTATTGAGTATAAAGCAGTCCGTCTCCTAGGTTTGCTTTGTATTTCATGTTTAGGGTAGTTTGGATCCTTGTCTTAGGGACTCTTTCTGTCTTGTGTAGTAAATTAAGATGCTCTTTGTATGTTTCTTTATATTGTAAAGTTTCTTTTAGATTTAAAAGTTGCTTATTAAAAAAAAAAGGATGGAAAAAGTGCTTCAATAATGTATTTTTTTCTCTCTTTGGTTTTGTTTTTTCATGGAGTTGTTGCTTATTTTTTTGCTTGTCCCTTGTTGTAGATACAAATTTAAGACTAATAAAATAACATAACCCCTTTTACCAAGACTTTCTGCTCTCCCAGCTCTTAATTTATTATTAAAACTATTGACTTTGAAATGTGTGGGTTCTTTTTATGCATCCTGTTCACTTCACCTGCTTTAGTAAAGTACCATTTTTATGATTTTTACGTTTATTAGTCTCTTATGCTCACATTTCATTGCAATTAGTTGATCAAAAATTCATTAAAAATATGAATATTGTGAAATGTTATTAAAATAACTAATAACTCTATATTCGAATGTATTTATTCCTGTGATGGCAAAACTGAGTTTGCAGCATCATTACTGCAGTATTCAGTGTCACATGATCCATCAGAAATCATTTTGATATGCTGATTTTTTTTTATATCAATGTTGAAAACAGTTGTGCTGCTCAATATTTTTGCGGAAATATAGATTTTTTTCATGATTATTTGATGAATAGATAGTTCAAAATAACATTTGTTTGGTAAAGAAATATTTTGTAATAATATGAATGCATGTCTTTGCTGTCAGTTTTGATCAATTTAATGCATCCTTGCTGAATAAAAGTATTAACGTAATTAAAAAACAAACAAATAAAAATGACCCCAAACATTTGAACAGTTGTGTACATCTGTAGTTAATGGGACATTTTTTTTTTTTTTTTGCATAAAATTTTTTATAATGAGTATTTACATGCACATCTCACACTGATTATGCAAATTAACCTGATAATATATGAAGTCATAAATGCCTTGGCTTAAACAATGTTCTTTTCTCAGGAAAAGGTCATAAATCATTTTTAAATTCTGTATTCAGATTCCAATTTACATTTCATAGCATTTTATTATTGAAAAGGTCAGTAAATTAATTTACTTCAAAAGTGTCAGGAAAGACTTTTAACATTGTTACAAATGTAAAAATGTAATTCAAATAAATGCTCTTTTGCTCATGTTTCCACAAAAGTATTCATGTTTTCCACAAAAATATTACACAGCAAAGCCGTTTTCAACATAATAAAATTAATGTTCCTTTAGCAGCAAATCAGCTTCGCATCACATGAATACATTTTCAAAATAATAAAAAAAACCTGTTCTTTTAAATTGTACAAATATTTCACAATATCACATTTTTTATCAAATAAATGCAGCCTTTGCTAGTAAAAGAAACTTCTTTTAAAAACAATTTTAATATATTCTAGAATATAATATATTAATATATATAATATAATATATTTGAATTATTCAAAACGTTTGACTGTTATATTTCGGATTCTTGCGTTTCTATGGCAGACATTGTGAAGGTGTGTGTTCTGTGGACATTTAACCGGCTGTGCTGGTGAGGTTTCTGGATTCATCCTCTCTCGTCCCCTGAGAACTGTGTACAGCTCCAACATCAATCTCTCTGGCAGGAAGTACCCCTCTCTCGCGTGGCTGAAGAGGAGGGTACGGCCGTTATAAATCACCACTGCTTTTCTCCTAGGGAAGAGTGTGAATATTAATTAATGTGGTGAAACAGTGACCCTTGGGCCACAATTAATTTCAATTGAGTGGTGCCAGCGAGAACTCGTACAAACAGCACTCCAAGGTTATGATGTCCCTGAGGTATAGAAATATTCCAACTTCCAGATTATACACGATTCTCGTGATGAAAAAGAAAGTGCTGATTGAAATGTCGCCTCCTTACAGATTTAGCAGTGTCAGGCGCATGGGAACCACACTGCAATTGCTTACAAATTAATTATTAAAACGCGCATTGAATTCATTCCTCAGATGTCCATGAGCTCTGAATCATGGATAAAGTGGGCTACACAAGGGCACGATATTTGTTCACAACAATTTTGCAGGAATGATCGTTATCTCCTAAATGACCTTTTGTAATAGGGGAGAATAAAAGCTTGAGCCTTCAGGAAGCAGACATGCTGTTTGGAAGAGGCCGTGGCACTTTGCACTGTTAACTAAAAAGAACATTATTTCAAACAGTATAGAGTATCAGTGTGTTTGATTGGTTTTTTCGTAGTTATAAGCTTGTCATTGCTCACATATATTAATTAAATACATGTAGCATTGATATTATGGACCATGTTTTTGATCTTTTATTGCATATCTTTGGTGGCATTGACTCATTCACAGGAAATTGTGCTATGGGTGGTTGAAATTTTCTACTTTTTTTTTTTTCAACTGTAAATAGGCTACATCTGGTTAACGCTGAAGTCTCAATTAATTTTTTTTACCAGGGCTGTTATCACTTTTAGGACCACATAAAAGAAATATCCCCTCTGATATTCAGATTAGTGGCAGGTTTCAATGGTCAATTAATTACTACGTGCAATCTTAAACTGCACTGCAATGTTTTACTGTCACAGAAAGTTAGAATTTTCTATATAGTTATAACAGTAACTATAAATGAGTGGATTTGGGAAGCATCACTGTTGCAGAGTAAATCACACATTACAAACAAATAAACAAATAAATAAATAAATTTAAGACATTATGCATTTCATAACAAAAATACATAGACAGTGAAAACATACTATTGTAATTTTAAATGAAAGTACAAATTAGATCAGTTTCGCGTGGTTTATTCTAAATAACCTTTCTGAGATGCCCTGATATTACAATTTTTACTGAAACCGAAAACCACCTAATGTTACAGCCAGTGTTGGGGGTAACGCATTACAAGTAACGCAAGTTACGTAATCAGATTACTTTTTCAAGTAACTAGTAAAGTAACACATTACTTCAGAATTTACAAGTACGAGTTACTTTTTCAAATAAGCAACGCAAGTTACTTTTTTTTTTTTCAATTTATTGATTGACAGCTCTCCTGTCCCCATGTTGAGAGAAATCAGAACATGCTACTCTATTTTCTGTGCGGTTATTTCACTGTTAATTGATTACATAATTTTGGACAAAATAATATTTCGATATATATTTTTTGACGTTTCCGTGTACAAAATAACTTCTCATCAGAGTTCAGTGTAGACACTCCCACTCCTGTTTATGGTGTAATGAAAAAGGGAAGTCATTCTATTCTACTGAAGCGGTTCAGGCACACATGACCGACAAGAGTCACTGCAAACTATTCACAGATGGAGACGCCGCACTTGAGTTCGCTGACTTCTATGACTTCAGGTACACAGACATTTGGAAAAAATCCTTTGAACTATATATTTATATAGTATTTAAATGTGAGCAATAATCATTGTCCCTCTAAACATACAGGAGCAGTTATCCTGATGCTAAACATGGAGATGATGTGGAGATGAAGGATGGCGAACTGCCTGATGAAAAGGCTGTAGAGTTTGATGATGAGACGCTGGAGCTCACTTTGCCCTCAGGTACTGATGGACAGCTGTATTTACAACATTATGTTATGACATTTAATTGATGTTTAGATGAAATATTAAGCATGCCAGGAAATATTTGCATTTGAAGAAGATTTACACCTAACTGATTCCATCAGGCTTTTACTCTTGAAAGTAAATTTCTCCTGACTTGATCATTTAAATCGAAATTGAAATGCCTTTAAAATCAAACTTTGTTTTTGCTGTGTGTTTCAGGTGCTAAGATTGGCCATCGCTCCCTAATGAGGTACTATAAGCAGAGGTTTGGTGTTCAGAGGACGTTGGTTCCAGCTCATAACCAGAAGGCTGTTGGTCGAGTCCTTAAACAGTACAAAGCACTTGGATGGGCAGGAGACTTTGGTAAGTGAGGTTTGCAAAGTCAGGACTGTCAAGAGGGGCCCAGTAAAGATTTTAGTGATGGTCCAGGCAAGGATTTATCCAGCATTTGGTTTTGTAGATGTGGCAGATCATGTGGCTCTTCCTTTCCTGATCTTTGACTGGTGTGTTATTTCGGATGGTTAACTTTATTTCTACACCACTTCCTGTTTAAACCGTGTCTTCTCTTGCAGGTAAAGGCTTTGTGAGCCAGCAGCAGAAGGACATGCAGTATGTGCGGAGGATGAAGTCCAAGTGGATGCTGAAGATGGGCATGAACAGTAACGCCACCAAACAGACCCATTTCAGAGCTCAAGTCATGTTCTAAACCAATCAACCTTCAGCACTAGTAGACATTCAACTTTTCAGAGTTCATAGCAGTATTCTGTGTTGATTCAGCTGAGATGTGAACTGCTGCTAAGGTGAAACATCATACATGAATGTTTAAGGCAACATCCATAGTGTATAAGGAAACATTGTGCTTTAGATATCCAAATCATGGAGATCCAAATGATGTGCTTTTCCAGCATCAACATGAGATTGCTGTTCATAATGACCTTTATTACCATTTCCAAGTTTAATGCTCCTTGTAAAAACATTATGTAGAACAACTTCAGATTTATAATACTGTATAAATGATCAATAAAATAAGCAATGCCTGACTTGATGTTTGGTATTTCTTTCAGAAAATAAAGATAAAATATTGTCAGTTAAAGCTTACACAATGTTATTGTTGTATACTATGTGTGGTAGAAATTATAAAAAAAAGGTACAATAATAATACAGGAACCAAACGCTTATCCTCTGAATAAATGTGCGCCATTGTACTTCTGGCCGATAGACCGCGCTGTTTCACCTTGTAATCCTGTTGCAGAAACTCAAAGGTCACGAGGAAGTTAATCATAACATTTGAATAGACCTGTGTTGAAGGAAAAAGATTAAAGCAGCACTATGTAACTTTTTCTGTTCAAAATTTGCCTTCATCTTCCAAACCGCGTTTTTGTCTTATTCCGAATCACTCCGGTACACTTATAATAAGTACTTATATTTGGACTATTGTAGCCTGGTCGGGTCGTCACCGCCGCGGAGTAACACATACCTGCGTGAATCGCCATAGACTTAGACTCAGAGAAGTAGCTCCTGTTGGAATGTTCTTCCGCGGGATGTGTGCAGTTCTGTTTATTAACCGCTAGAGCGCCAAAAGTTACATAGTGCTGCTTTAAGTGCCTTTGTGATATAATGTGAAATCGGCTGAAACTCCCGTCACTTCTGACACAGTAGGTTTCCTACCCAATATGTTTTGTCTCCAGATTTTGAATGATAATGAACTAAAGGGTCAAAGCACCAGCATGTATTTAAGTCAGGTGTATTAAACCCGTTAACCCTTTAATGTAACACGCAGACAGAAACCATGGGAAATTGCGTTTTGTAATTTTGTGGGTCAATATTTTGTCGTTATGAGTCTCTACCAAACTGTTTGCTGCCCATCAATAATGTTGTTATAATTCTGCAGTGACGTAAAAAAATAAATAAGACTGTTATATAGTAATATGTCTGAATATAATATATAATATTGTTATATTCTGATATAAACATTATATATAATAGGTTTGTGTTCTGATACATTTCATCTTCCAAACCGCGTTTTTTGTCTTATTCCTAATCACTACGGTACACTTATAATAAGTACTTATATTTGGACTATTGTAGCCTGGTCGGGTCGTCACCGCCGCGGAGTAACACATACCTGCGTGAATCGCCATAGACTTAGACTCAGAGAAGTAGCTCCTGTTGGAATGTTCTTCCGCGGGATGTGTGCAGTTCTGTTTATTAACCGCTAGAGCGCCAAAAGTTACATAGTGCTGCTTTAAGTGCCTTTGTGATATAATGTGAAATCGGCTGAAACTCCCGTCACTTCTGACACAGTAGGTTTCCTACCCAATATGTTTTGTCTCCAGATTTTGAATGATAATGAACTAAAGGGTCAAAGCACCAGCATGTATTTAAGTCAGGTGTATTAAACCCGTTAACCCTTTAATGTAACACGCAGACAGAAACCATGGGAAATTGCGTTTTGTAATTTTGTGGGTCAATATTTTGTCGTTATGAGTCTCTACCAAACTGTTTGCTGCCCATCAATAATGTTGTTATAATTCTGCAGTGACGTAAAAAAATAAATAAGACTGTTATATAGTAATATGTCTGAATATAATATATAATATTGTTATATTCTGATATAAACATTATATATAATAGGTTTGTGTTCTGATACATTATTATTATTACTATATTCTGCAACATGTAAATGGATTGCCATCACCAGATTAAAATATGATTATTGTATACTGTGATCAATGTAATAGATTTGCTGGTTCATTATTTCAACCATTTATTCCTTAACATCCATATGCTGTAAGACTGAAGTTATTGTGCAACTGTCTGTCTATTGAATGATAGATTTAAACTAAAACTTAAGTACAATTATTGCCGTTAGAAATGTAAGTAATCTGTGTCATGTTCTCTCCACAACAGATATGGTGATCTTCTTTGAGAAGTTTGCAAGACTTTCTCTGAAGTCCACTTTTATTTGGTCACTGTGCCCACAGTACAGCACTGCTCTCACTGCAGTAGGCAGAGCTCTGATAGTGCGCTCCAGCCAGCTGATTCAGCATCGCTATGTGCACAGCAGAGGGTTGGGAGCCAGTCCAGCCAACCCGGGTGCTGCCCCACCACGGTTACCCTTCTCCAGGGTCACGCAGGAAGACCTTGCTTTCTTTAGAACACTGCTGCCTGGAAGAACCATCACTGATCCAGACCTGCTGAAGTCCAGCAATGTAGACTGGCTTAAGACAGTGGAAGGTGAACTCAATTTGCATTTCCTAAAGAATAGTTTCAGAGTTTTATGTATGTTCTATCTAGAAATGAGTGCTTGTCTCAGTTCAGAAGTTTTCAGGAAGATTTTAAAACTGTACGTTTGTTAAATATGATTACAATTTAAAACAACTGTTTTTATTTTAATATATATTAAAATGTAATTTATTTCTGTGATCCAAAGTTGAATTTTCAGCATCGTTACTCCAGTTTCACGTGATCCTTCAGAAATAACTTTAATATGCCGATTTGGTGCTCAAGAAAAAAAATCCTTGTTATTGTCAATGTTGAAAACAGTTGTGCTGCTTCATATTTTTGTGGACATTTTTTTTCAGGATCCTTTGATGAATAGGAAGTTCAAAAGAACAACATTTGTTTAAAATAAAAATCATTTGTAACATTCGAAATGTCTTCACTTTCACTTTTGATCAATTGAATGCGTCCTTGCTGAATAAAAGCATTATTTCTTTCAAACAACAACAACAAAAATCATTTAAATGGTAATGTGTTTATATGTGACATATAATATGATATAAAAACATAAAAGATGAAATCAAGCTAAACATTCAGTAGATTCTAAATACAATCTACAGATAGTATTTAGTACTGTTTAGACACATTAAGCATAGTGTTTGAGAATCATAGTAATTAAGATGAAAAGTGGCAATATTTTAATTAATGGGTGTGTTTTTCTTGAAGGTAATAGTGAAGTACTCCTGAGACCCAAAACAACTGAAGAGGTCTCTCAGATTCTTAGGTCAGTTTTACATGATCACACTGAATTGTACAGCTTTATTTTGTTACAAGAATTGTTTTATCAAATCATCCAATGTTTTTCACAGGTACTGTAAATGAGCGGAATCTGGAGGTGTGTCCACAGGGAGGAAACACAGGTCTGGTTGGTTTCCACTTCTTTAATGAACCAAGTCATCACATTCGACAACATCTCAGGTGTTCATATACTGTATATGTGTTTGCTAGATCACCTTGTTATCTATTATAACTTTTCATGAAGCACCTATCATTAGTGACAAATTTAAATATAATTAACCAAGTCAAAATCGTTATACCTTAAGACATTTCTTAGAAAGAGAATTGTTTGGCTTCCAGGTATCCTCACTTGTCAGGCAGGCTGTGTGTTGGAGAACCTGTCTAACTATCTAGAGGAAAGAGACTACTTCATACCGCTGGATCTAGGGGTGAAGGGAAGCAGCCATATTGGAGGGAATGTGTCCACTAATGCAGGTGGTCTCAGACTGCTGCGCTACGGGTCGCTTCGAGGGACAGTTCTGGGCCTAGAAGTGGTGAGGTCCTCCAGTTTAACAGAAATGAACACCAACATGAGATGCTTTCCAACTGTGAATGTGTGATTGATCAGTGGATCTCAACCGTTTGCCACTCCAAGCCCCAAATTACATTTGAAGGCCCCATGACTGGTCTAGTTGTTTGTTATTTACTTGATGAGGATTTTATTAACTTTTACTCTCAGTTTCTACCTGATAAAATATTTTAGAGGTTGACAGAAGAAACATGGGAAAAAAATGTCCATGGAATTATAATGTTTTATTAATTTATATGACGTTTCCAGATCTAGAAATCACAATTTTCAAAATCAGGCTGCCTTATAAATCCATGTTTTTCAAGACAGTGGCAAACATAACATTTCTCTTTAAAGAAAATAAACAGTTGTTGAAAGAGTGAATTAAAATAAGAAATATCTTGATTTTAGTTGTTTCAGCATATTTTATTGATTTTGTTTTCTTGTAAATAATATTTAAGTCATCTTGAGGCACCTTTGAACATCTGCTGAGGCCCCCTAGTGGGCCCCGGCCACTCTGATATAAATGATGTTCCATCGAAAAACACATAAGTGTCATAAGCATATATTTTTTGCTCATATGATTATTTCAGATACTGTTTGATGAGAATAAACTCATGCTTTTGTGGTAGGCTTGAATCAATAAGAGGTAGAAATCATGCTCTTTTTCTATGATGAGAAAGATCTAAATGGCTTTAAGTTGTATTCTTGTATGTCTTGCATTTGTAGGTTTTGGCAGATGGGCGGATTTTGAACTGCCTGGCCACACTTCGCAAGGACAACACTGGATATGACCTCAAGCAGCTTTTCATTGGCTCAGAAGGGACATTAGGAGTTATTACTGCAGTTTCCATCCTGTGCCCCCGCAAGCCTAAAGCTGTCAATGTAGTGTTTTAGGTGAAATGACACGTCAAAAAGCACATTTTAAACTTGCAAGAAACACAGATTTGGTATAATAATGAGAAAATTAAATTGAAGGTGATAATTGTGTTAAATACATTCTATTATTAATCCCTCATGACATTTAAAATTAAAAATATTTATATTTTTAAACCTAATAGCAGTCACCCTTGCTGGACCCGTTTTGTCCCATGTCCGTAATGCGTTAAGGGCCATTAATGGGCCTTTACTCTCAGGTCTCCTTTTCATGCAAAATGTGTGGCTGCATCAACTTATTGCTGTTCCCTCTGTGTCATGCAGGGTGCTCCAGCTTCCAGCAACTGCTGGAAACATTTCAGTGTTGTAGAGGGATGTTGGGAGAGGTCCTGTCTGCTTTTGAGTTTTTAGATGCCTCCTGCATGAGCCTTCTGGAGAAGCATCTGAAACTCACCAATCCCATCACAGGTAAACACTAGTGTCATTACTGTTACAAAGACAACTTTGGGTATCTGTGTTCTTAAAGTCGAGATGTAAAGGAAGTAGTAACTAATTCTTTTGTGACATACATCCGTTAGGTGGATAATAAAAAAAAAGTAGGGTGGGGACTTTGAATGCGAGCTTACAGGTCGATTGTAAGAAAGGGGCGGTGTTAAAGCAGACTATGATTAGAGAAGTCCAGCATATATCACCAGAGAGAAGGCTGACCAGAAGACTGAGTTATGATATTGTAATTAAAAATTATAAAAAAAACATGCATGGCTGAATAGTTCACAATAAGATCAATAAAATGCATTTAGAAAATAGACATATGCCAACTTTAGGTTGGTAGATCTTTTAAAAATGTTGGATAACCCTAATTTCAGTTTTTATTGGTCTTACTGGAATGTGTTGCAGAAAGTCCCTTTTACATTGTCATCGAGACCGCTGGATCCAACGCCACCCATGATGAAGAAAAACTACACAACTTCCTTGAGGAGGTCATGACATCATCTCTAGTGACTGATGGGACCGTTGCGACAGAGGCGACAAAAATCAAGGCACTCTGCTCACTTGTTGATTAGCAGAATTCAACATGTTTTTGAATTTGACATTTGTTCTGTCTAGAGCTGAAGATTTTGTGTCATACACAGGCATTGTGGTCTTTGAGGGAGAGAGTCGCAGAAGCTCTTACACAGTTTTATAAATTTGTAGACATTTTGAGTGACATTTACATAAAATTAAAAGGAAGTAGTTAATAGTCTCTTAAACCAAGCCTGCTTAACCAACCTCTCCTTCAAACAAACAAAACAGGCCCTACAACTAAGTTAAATTACCCATATTATACAGACACAATGTTATTTCTTTATTTAGGGATATGACAAACAAGCATGGACAATTGATGAAAATATACATAATTATCAAACGCTTACCATAGTGATTTAGTCTAAGGCAAAAACATGGTTAAGATGATGTGTGTTATGATGTTCTTGTTATTCAAATTTTGTTGATTTAAAAGAAACCACAAAGAATTGCAGCGTCTTTGAGCATTCATAAAAACAGTAGCTTAACCAATGGTTTTTGGGAAAGAACTACCTGTTGAAAGGCGTACAGTTAGGAATTAACATTATTTTTGCAATTTTGTTTGATGGTGCATTGAAGCTATTGAGCCACATCAAATGAAGACCATCTAAAAATTTAGCTTGCGGCAAGAATGAAATCAGCACTGAATTCTTCAAATAAAAGCCCAGCATGAGATTTTTTTTTAGCATGTGAATACACCAGATTTTGTCTAATGTTCCTCACTAACAAAAAGTTGTTCAATCCATTGAGACAAAATATTTTGGTTAACAATGGCTGTTA
>NW_015657961.1:50435-66609 GCF_001515625.1 Sinocyclocheilus rhinocerous | reverse complement strand
GTTAACCCCCCCCCCCATCCCCATCACATACAAATGAATTCATAAAGGATCTGTCCATCATGCTAAATGGAAAACAAATATTGTTCCTTTCTAACAGGAAAGCTACATCTGGAAGAATGCAATGGAACTACATCTAAGCTTATTTCAGAGCCAATTTTTAAAGACAGTTACTAAAGCGGTCTACAACTGATCTTGTGTCTGCAAGTCGGTTGGCATTTACATTCTCATTAGCTTCAGCCGATGTACTACCAGCTATAAAAGCACTGGTTTATCAGAGAGAGGCTGCAGACCTCCTGTAAACATCACCACAGATACGAAGGTCATTTCCCAGCAGACTCAGACAATGGGGAACCTTTCCTAAGGCTTCATTTAGCTCATCTCCCTGTACAGGAAAACTCATGACAGATGCATGATAATCCACAACACGATTCTAGAAATTTACGGCTAAAAAGTAAGCATTATCACAGCATGGGAAACCTTTTGTTAAGCACAAGGACATGACAGAAAAACCATTCCACTGTTGCAACGAATGAAAAGAGCAGATTTTTTTTTTTTAATTCATAATTGTGTGTTGCATTTATATTCCAGTAACATCATACATAGGGTTTCTTTCATTATAACATTCACAGTTCATAATGCAACAATTCCTGTAGTCTAATTCCTAACACCGTTCCCCTGTAGAACTCAAATATGTAAACGTTTGTCTGTTTTTGGAAGAGCAAAAGTGACCAGTGTTGAGCGGTATGCAGCCGTCTCATGTAGTGTCATGACAGCATTAACAAATTCTTAATAAAGCGTCACACAACTCAACCCAAACCATTTCGACTTGGGACATAACGATAGTGTTTTCCTTTGTAAACCCAATATTAGAGTGATGTTGCACTTTTAAATAGTCAAAAACATTTAAAATCTTCAGCATTCTCTCGGTTTATGGTGTGTATGTTGAAAACTGTAATACAAAAGTGTCAAAAAGCGTGAGGGTAAACAAATATGCAAATTCACAAAACCAGAGACTGTTTATGACTATGACTAGCTCTGTTAGCGTGTTGACAAATCACCTTGAACACTCATAATAAGTAGGGTTTTGTACATAACATTAGCAAATAATTCAGGCCCTAATGGACAGCGGCTGATTGTCAGTGAAGAAACGTCAAGTACACATGCCGGTGAGGGCAAAGAGAAAGACAAACTGCTACAAAAAAGCACTACGATGTGCTACAATGGCTTTTGTCAGGCAGGCGTAGAGGCAACAGGTCAGAAAGGCCTTATGTCAAAGGAAGCCCTCATGGGGTGCTCTGAGCATGACCAGAGTAAAGGGATAAAGGGATAGTTCACCCAAAAAATATATTCAAATTCTGTCCCCATTTACTCATCCTCATGTTGTTCCATAAACCATATGACCATTTTTCCTATGTTTCTTTCACTTTCAGGGAGCTTGACAGTCCCTGGTCACTAAATGCACACGCTGCATGGAAAAAGAGCAGCGTGAACATTCTTTAAATGTTCACGCTGATCACACATTTTTCAATTTTGGGTGAACTATCTCTAACCACTCCATTCTGATCACTAAACAGGCCTAATTTCTACTGTACATCGTGGCATTTTGTAACCAAAGAGCTTTATAACACAAGTCCACTATAGCAAATTCAGAAACTGTGACTGACTTTTGCCTATTTTTCTACAAGAACCTTTGAAAAGCTCAAAAACATCTGATTTCTAAAAGCAAGTGACATTACAGCTATAAAGTTCTTCTGGTTGTCATGCGCACACATACACACACACTATGGGTACTGATTGCATTTCAGCGTGTGTTTCTGTCCTCTTCGTTTTCCCGAAAAGTAGAAATCTTAAAAGTTTGCCAGTGGTTAAATAGACAATGTGATGGTGCAAAAAAAAAAATTCCATGATGGAAGGTTCAATTCAAGGCCTGTCAGACCGTGTCCACATTTTTCTCCTTTATGCTGTTTCTGGAGGGGAAATGGGAGTCCCACCGGGTTCAGTGGGAAAAATGATCCATAAAAGAGAGCGTAATTCTCTATAAAAAGTTTTTAGGCCAATGGACAGGAAGAACAAAGCAAATAAACAGCATGTTAGAGTTGGGACAGATGCCAGTGCTCAAATCCAACGTTCTGGTTGCACACAGTGTCTGTATAATGAGCGGGCGAGCGGTCAGTAGTTCTGCGGCCCTCTCTCCTCAGCAATCGGTTTTGCCCTTCTCCAGTGAGCTGTGGATCTTATCCAGAGTCTTTTTGATGCGCAGGGCAGTGAGTCGAGCCGAGGGGTTCTGGTACCAGCACTCTTTCATCAGCTTCACCAGAGCAGACAGGGTCTGTGACCACACAAAAACACACAGACGTTTGTTTTCAGATCATAGTGAGGATCTCCTGTCGACTACAAACGTTAACATTTATATATGGAAAATAAGACATTTAATTCCTTTTTTTTAGCATAAAGACAGTCTGCTATAGAGTGCTGCAGGGATGATGTATTTTCACAAGCCAATCTGGAAATTAGCATCACCCTGGTTCCCTCAACAAAATTTTTTTTTTAAGGATTTTTCCACTGGTTTTTGTATTACTGCAGAGAATAAACTCTGTGACCAACAAAAGTGTATTATTTTGACACGTTTTGAAGCCTAAATACAATCACCAGAAGTAAAAAGCTAAAATTAGATGACTTCAACATCACCACCAGCCTTCGATAACTCTTTCAGTATTTACTTAAATTCTAACAGTTAACGTTTTATTTAGCATGGTTTGCAAGATTGCGATTATAAACCCAATGAGGCTCTGAAAGCTGACTAGTGAGTAAATTAGTTTTCCTATTTGGTGTGATAACATTTAATGTTCCTGATGACCTCTGTAGTCTCATTTAGCCACTTATTAGCAAATTTTTTTTTTTTTTTTCAAACCAAGATTGTGTAAAAGCTTAGCAAATGGGGTGGGCAATACTGATGTACTTTATGTCGTAAGAACAAAACATGAAAATATCTTGAACTTGTGTTCATCATAAAACCTAATTTCAGGCATTTACACGCATTGATTTTGGGACAACAGAAGTGGAATTGTAAAAATGCGAACTCATTTCTGGGTTTTAGGACTCGTTCCTGCAGTACTGTATATGTGTAGACTATTAACATGTCCACTGCAAGGTAAATATGTTTACAGGGATACAGAGAGTGTCTCATCATTACTTACAGGATCTGAAAACCAGCGGTTGGGAATGAATGGCCTTTGTTGCTCCACACAAACCACTTTCCTCATGTCGTCAAAGCTGGGGTCATTAGGCACCAGGTCGTAGAAAGGCGGCTTGTATTCCTCTACAATTCCTACAGGATCACAGTGTTTAAAAAAAAATTAAGAGTCATTAAACATTTAATTGGAGAACATTCTGATCTCTATTGTCCTTAAAATGCTGACAAAATAAATAAAATTCTGTGCAAACATAATTAAAGATTTCTGAATAGATTCCAGGTAGCTGACCGTTACTGATGGTCCTGCGAGCGATCTCCCACAGCACCAACCCAAAGGCCCAGATGTCCACCCTCTTATAGGCATCGAAACAGTCTGTCTGAATGGTCTCATCCAGAACCTCCGGTGCCATGTAGCGCTTAGTTCCCACTTTAGGATTATTTCCCACATCCAGCTGATTGTCAGACTGCGTGTGTGTTACTGCCAGACCTACAAAGAGACACAAGCAGATGAAGAGTAGAAGTGGAAAATCACCAGACTGTCTATATGTAAAACTATTTTTCATTAGACACTACAAAAATTTGGGGTCAGTAAAAAAAAATTTTTTAAAGAAATTTATATATTTATTCAATATTCATTATGTGCACAGGGTCACTTATGATTAAAAAAAAAAAAAATGGGCATGCAAGAAATTACCCAGGTCAGCGATGCAGCACTGCAGATCTTTCTTCACCAGGATGTTCTTGCTCTTCAGGTCTCTGTGAGCGATGGCCGGTTTGCCCTCAGTGCCAAAGATCTCCGTGTGCAGGTGCACCAGTCCGCTGGCTACTGACGCCGCCATGTGCAGTCCATCTGCCATATCCACGGCAACACGCTGCAGGTAGTCGTAGAGAGAGCCGTTTTCGTGGTAGTGTGTGATGAGCCACAGCTGAGTGCTAGAGTTTCGGGAGGTCATATCAGAAGCCATGAATCCTGCAAAGAAAAGAGTTTAAAATAACATCACCCACATTGTATTGAGCTATTTTTTTGTTCTAGCATTTATTTTATTTAAAGAAAAGATGCTATTATCTGAGATAACAAAGATATCCGACTCACCTAATATATTTTCATGTCGTAGTAGAACAGTGTTGTATATTTCTGTCTCTCTAAACCATGACTTCTCATCTCTGGAGGAGAAGATCTTCACGGCTACATTCTCTCCTTGCCACTGACCTCTCCACACTTCCCCATACCGTCCCTTACCTGAGAACACAGGACACAGAGAAATTATATCACATACATCACTGTTTGTAATTTATTGCACGTTACTAGACAGAGATTAATTAATTGTGTAATGTGTTGTAAAAGCTGCAAAACACAGTCACAGATTTTGTAGTCTTATATGTACTAAGGTTATTCTACGATTTGTCTTACCAACACACTCTACCAGGCTGATCTGCCGTGCAACCGTCCTCTGCACCAGGAATGGCAGTCCTGAACCACTGCCTGATGTGCAGGAGTGATCCATCAGATCCTAGAAAACAACACAAGACTGATGAGGCATTATCTAACGTTTAAAGACTGAAAACAGAATAACTTCAGCTAAGCTACTGCAACATTCAAAAGTGTGGGGCGAGTAAGATTTTTTGTTTTTTTAAAGAAATAATACTTTTATTCAGCAATGAAGCATTCAATTGTTAAAAAGTGACAGTAAATAAGTTTACACTGTTAAAAATCTAATAAAAGCTGTTTTTAATGTTCTATTCAAAGAATCATGAAAAAAAATGATTATGGAAACAGTGATACTACGTAGCACAGCTGTTTTAACATTGATAATAAGAAATGTTTCTCGAGCACCAAATCAGCATTTTAGAATGATTTCTGAAAGATCATGTGACACTGAAGACTGGAGTAGTGATGCTGGAAATTCAGCTTTGCCGTCACTTTTTAAAACATATTCAAATAGACTTTTTGTAATTGTAATAGTATTTCATAATATTACTATTTTTAAAGTAGCAGGCTTGGTGAGCACTTATGAGTAGTGGTCGATATTTGGCATTTTTCAAATATCGGTATCGTTCGAGGCGGGACTTTTATTTTGACGGCGCTGAGAACGGCAGCACCTGAGCACACACCGCTCACATTTTCCCTCTTGTTCGCTGTCATCGTTACAGTTCTGTCTAAATACGGATAGAAGTCTATCTAATAATCAGAATATGATTCCCAATGCACACAAACTTCCCAGAATACTGAGTGCCCTGTTGGTTACAGTGTTTACTTCCTTTTTAATTAGATTTTTATTAAATATTTATTTATTTGTGAAAAATGCTTTGTCTTCTAAAGTATAAGTATGTTTATTTTACACAATTATTTAAAATCCATTTTCAAATGATTTCAAATTTCTTAAATTAAATTAAAATAAAAAAAATTATATCGGCTTTATATCGACCACCCTGCTTTCCAAGATATCGGCATCGACAGTCAAAAAACCAATATCGGTCGACCACTACTTATGAGAATTCTTCTGAAAAAAAAATTACAAAATCACCTGATATTTGCAAAATATTAAGAAAGTTTTAGTAAACTATAGAAATGAAATACCGCAAGTGTGCTGTCTCCGACATTAGATGCAATGAGCCCGTCAATGGCCCCCTGCTCAGTGTCAAACTCATGCAGTCTTTCCAGACGCCCATGATGGAGTCTACGGCACACCAGCAAAGCCAGCACAGATAGCAATCCCAGAACCACAAACGGCCCCAACACAAAGAGAACCAGCATCTCCACACGGTAATGCACAGCTGCCTCTCCTTCTGGACCATTTCAGAGACACAAATACCGTCAAATATATTCACTTTTTTTTTTTTTTTTGGGAAAGCAAAACTATTTATTGCAAAAAATATATTTTATAAAAAATGTTTTAATTGGTTTTGCTAGAATGTATTCAACTATTAAATAATAAAAGTATAAATAAATAATAGAACAAAATAATAATTGGGCTCTGAGATGGCCCAATGATTTTGGATGACAATTTTTGGAATACAAAACTGTTTAATGAAAAAAAAAAATTTTTTTTTTTTTTAAATTAATGAAACTATATACATTTAAAAAATGTTGCTAAAATGTCTTAAATTATAAAACAACACCTTTAACAACTTGAATTTTTAAAGAATTTATTGACTTACCTGTCAGCAGTAGTCGAAGAAGGGTCTCTTTCGAGACGTTGGCGTTGCACATGTGTTGGGAGCAGCATTCTACGACATGACTAGCAGAGGGTGTTGCGGAGCAGGTCATGCGCTTGCTCTCCGACCCGACAAGACAGCCACGTTTGAACGTTGTCACATCGTTGCTAATGATAACAGAGGTGTAACACTGGTCTCCAGTGCACTGCTGCTCATTACAGTCACTGCCGACACACATGCAGTCAATGGAGACATCTGGAGAGAGACAGAAAACAGAAAGTCAGGGAGTTAAATCATAAATTAAGGAAAAGGGGACCCAGTCTGTATCCATTTGTCAGTTGTCACCAGCTGCAAAAACTCTGGGAACAATGAAATTAATTAAGGAAGAGCAGCATGACGCCAGACCTCACAGACGAGACTCTCTCCGCCTGATAACTGAGACTGTTTTCTTCCCTTCTCCCTGCCTTCATTTCCTGTGACACTGAACTATGTCAACTTTACAAATTGACTTCAGAGAATAAAGGCCAGAGAGCATCAATGACACAGATCAATTAACCCAGCATTCATGTTTTATGCCCTCCGTGAGACACACTAACAGAGCCTGAGGAGAGAGGACACGGACACCTAATGAAAGTACAACTACGATTAGGTACACCAATCCTACTGCGTTGTGGCTAGATGTTTAAACTATGACTTATTGGTTAATGCCACTATAGTCTCAGGCATGCTATTTCCAGATGCCAAAGTCAAACATATATTATCAGTTCACCCTTAAAGGGATAGTACATCCAAAAATGTGTCTTATGCTCATCAAGGCTGCATTTATTTGATAAAATATACAGTAAAACCAGTAATATTTGAAATATTCTTAAAATTTAGCAATTGTAGAATTTATTTTAATATATTTTAAAATGTAATTTATTCTTGTGATGGCAAAGCTGAATGTTCAGTAGTCATTACTGATTTGATTCTCAAGAAATATTTAATATTATTACAATTGAAAAAAAGGCTCTTTAATTAATGGAAAGTTCAAAAGATTGTTTACTGTTACTTGTAATCAATTTAATTTATGCGGAGGTATTAATTTCTTTAAAAAGAAATGATCCCTTAAGGATTACCCACATCACATATAAAATAAATTAATAAAAATAAATAATAATTATTATTATTCATGATGATAATAATAATAATAAAACTATACAACAACGTATTAAGAAAAAATTAAGGGAAAAAAAATATCAGAATAAGGATTTATGTTTGCCAGCTCTTTACCTTTAGCTGATGTCCATAAGAATTGAAGCAGGAATAGGACGATGATTCGGGTACTGCAATGCCCCATTTGGTTCACTGCACTGAAAGGAAAACGAGGTGTTACAAATGCACATTTAAACCAAGAAACACAACAAATCACCTGCTTAGTTTAAAAGTTCTACAGAACAGTGGGCCAGAATCAATTGCCAATAAGAGAACAGAACCGCAAAGATGACGAATTAAATTTTTTTTGAGAATGCAGCTGTGCTCTGCCTCTCTCGCGCCACAAATAGTCAGACAAGGGGCCGTCTCCATGGCAACCAAGGAGAGAGAGATGCCCATTATGGAGCGACATCAAAGACAGTGAAGGAGCACTTTAGGAGAGACAGAAAGGAACAAGCATTTTGGGTGTGCAGGACTCACCATTACGTTGTAATATTCAAGGACACAGTTCACAAGGACATCATGACTAATTATAGACCATGAGTCCTCGAAAACTGACTTTTAAATGGTGTAGGGTCATTTTATTCAATGCCTCTTAAATCCTGACAACTAAAAAAAATTCAATTTCAAAATGACCAAAATGTAATTTTACACAAGAGCGACAAGGACAGTCTTTTACTTGTACAACTTCTCAGGTGACTCTCAGCACTCCCTTTCAGTATGCGCACAGCCAGACTCTGTCTTCCCATTGGATCCTAAAAAAGAAGATGGAAACCAAAGCAGCATGTTAAACTTTTTCCACAGCAGTGCCTTTCTCATGGTCATTTCTTCAGGAAGGAGTGAGTGACAGGATAAGAGGGGTGCCTGGAAGTCTCTGCACACTGATAGTCAGAGAGCTGGAACTGACTTATGGCTTGATTCCCTTTGGCTGCTCACCATATTAACATTAACCATATTAACGAAAGTTTTTTTCGAAATGCAAAGGATCCTAAAAATACTACTATTTTGCATTTTTGTGAATTATTATTTTATTTTCATTCAAAATTGTATCATTAGTATTTCAATTTGAGTGAAAATTCAGAAAAGTTATTTTATTATTATACAAATAATGAATATGAATTTCAGAACTTATTTTGCTTTACAGACAGCAGCAAATTGTGCTTCGATGGTTATGAGAGAACTTTAAATGATTCTGAAATATCCACTTAGTAACACTTCCAAAAGTGTTTACATTGTCTCAATTGGATTCTCATATTTTGCAATCTGGATCTTATTACATATAGTGTTCATATATTTTTTACACACAAGTTACAATTTTCTAGCGAGCAAAATAGTCTAGAATTGCATAATTGCAAAAATAAATAAATAAAAATGTATATATATATTATTCCATGATTTTTTTTCAGACCTGGAAGTCAGTTTTAGCACTGACTGATATTTCCAGCTTTTTAGTGACCATGGGAACCTTTCAGTGAAGATCAGAGAGTCTATATTGTTATGATCTAAGAGTCTTACAAGCAACAAAACAATCAAAATGACTGACGTGCAATGAGTTACACACAGAGCTGTTAATAGAAACTTGTTTTAAAATACTACAGAGGATCTGCTTTAACAGATACAAGTGCCTACAATATAATCAGATGGCATACAGCAACGATCCAAGCACAGGCAACACAAAAATATAAAATAACACGCAAAAATCTAAGCTGTCGACATATCATAATAATGTCTGCATTATAACTTTGTCTAATAATCGGCCTGTTTGCAGCAGCTGTGCTAACTGTGCTAACAACGACCATTATTTACTCGCCGCATTTATTTCCAACAAATCAAAGTGCCATTAAATATCGCTTTTACCTTTAGCTGCGATGTAGATTCATGTTTGTGTTAATGTTCCGTGTTTTCACTGTTTTATTCGAAGTCGTGTTTGAGACGCTGACAGACTGTCTGCCGCCACCCAGAGAGACTGAAAAGACTGCGCCGTGACGTCACCATAAACAAGTTACGCGCGAGAGCATTGTGGGATACCGCAGTCCGCCGAATGTGAGCGCCTGAATCCATAAAATAACTTTGATTATTTTGTAACGACACATTTCTGTCTCAGACAACGTTTAAACAAAACATTTGGCTCAACCTCATGAAGCAAGGGATTTTGTTTGTCTACAAACAATTGTACAGAGTTTAGTGATCACTGATGGAGTGCTTCATTTCCTCGTTAATAAATAAGAAAAAAATGGTCGAATTTACTGTGAGCTATAGTGGTGAATGCAATCTATTATATTAAAATATTAAGGAATTAATATTAATAATTTTTAAGTGATAAAAACAGGAGATGGTATTAAAGGAAAAGTTCACCCCAAAATGAAAATTTGCAGAAAATTTACTAGCCCCCAGGATTCCAAGATGTAGATGAATTTGTTTCTTAATCGGAACAGCGTTATTACATATTATGGACTTTATTTTGACCAGAAGGAACGGTTTAAAGTTTAAACACCTTAATGATGGATTTGTTTTTTTTACAAACACACAGCTTTTACTTGACAAGACGTTAATTGATGGACTGGAAATTTGTGGATTACTTGTGGATTATTGTGATGTTTGTATCTGCTGCATGGACTCTCATTCTGACGGCACCCATTTACTGCAGAGGATCCATTGGTGAGCAAATGATGTGATACTAAATTTCTCCAAATCTGTTCCGATGAGGAAATGCATTTACATCTTGGATGGCCTGAGGGTGTATGAATAAAAAAGCGAATTTTAATTTTCTGGTGAACTATTCCTTTAAGGCAAATCTCAGAGATCCATATTATAGCAAAATACAGATGCTGATCAGTACAAATCTGCTACACACAACTGACTGCATCAACCTTGAGAAAATTATATAAAACCTGGTCTTACAACACCTCCAAATTTACAATTGTATGTAATGTTCATCAGTTCAATGAACTGTATCAATTTACCTGAAAGTGTTTGATCATTTATATTACTATTTACAAACTGTTAGAGAGACACACACATAGCTGCTTAAAGAAAGCAAAATGTCCTTGCCATGATAGGAGTCAAGGAGCCAGTGGCCTGACAGTTTTTTTGTTCTAAAATAGCTTGTTGATTAATGGACATGTCATTTTCTATATGGGGAAAAAAGGATAGGGAGTCAGGGGCACTGAAGGGCGGGGAGATAAGGCGTCTGACGTCCCTCAAGTGACTAGCCGCAATTCCTTTCCACTCAATATCATAGATTTTTCATGTATAATCAAAGCATTGCAATTTTTGGGGCATTTATGGCACTGAGGTCAATGTTGTGTGGAACACAATTGCACCTCTGGGGGAAATGCACTCTTGCTTTTTTCCGTTGCTAGCAACAACATGAAAAACATGTTACTCAGCAAAGAGTCTGATTTACTGATAAAATATCGAACCAGTTGCCATTTTTTAAGCCACTGACATCAGTCTTTTTACTGTGTTGAAAATAGAACAATTTGTCTAAGAATTTGCAAAAAGTTTTCTTTGTATTTATTTTTTTTGTTTTATTAATCAATATTTTTTCTTACATTTATTAACAAGGATTTTGTATTGTTTTGGCTACATGTGTACATCAAAGTATGTGTACCTTTATAGGTTTGTTTTTGGCTCTGAAATTCTGTCCTCTATCTCATAGATGACTCGTGTCTCCTTTAATAAAGCATTGATTATGGGGAAGGTGACATGAGAATTAGGATGCAGAGTAGGTATCAAGTTGCCTATATGCTTCCTTAATTGCATAGTGGCACAAAAGAATCCCCTGTTGCCCCTCCATCCATATCTCCAATCAAACTTGGCTTGTTTTGGACCTTTGGTTTAATCTTGAGGGGCTTTTGAAGCTGTCCACAAAAAGCTATTGTATCTTACTTAATTATAACCTCAGAAATGATCTGACCTGTCCGGTGCCAGGTGCAGTGAAGTGTGCAAAAGCTTGCATGCCATGAGGTCCCATTGGATAAGGAAAAGAAACACTAGATGCCCATCGTGATCGGATAAGTGGAAAATAACCTAACAATGTTAGATCTGAGAAAAAAAAAAAAGGCAGAGAAACTTCGGTAAAGACCTAATGGAAAGTTTTTCCCTCCCCTCTTGGTTTCTGAGACTTCTGGGTACCCTAAAAAGGTAGCAATATGAGCCCCAAGCCTTTTTTTCTGTTTTTTTTACTTTTTTCTTTTTTACTTTACTTCCCATACCACCTCTGTGAGTCTGAGCCCATTTGGAAGGATACCGTTTAAAGTCAGCATGGATCATCCAGGAGGACACCTTGCTGTGGTTCTGTTCCTACTTGTTCTGGTTTCTTTGTCCACCGAAAACAACATTAGTAAGTATATTATATTCACAATTTAATTTAATTTAATTTGATTTGATTTGATTTGATTTGAAGATCCAGCATATATTGGGAACTCATTCAGTACTGGTTGCATTGCAATTGCCTCAATAAGTTGATTGGAAGTGACTTCTTTGAAGAATCTAAAATATAAAGTAGTTTGATTTGTGTAAATATTTTTAGTCATCACTTTCCCACACTTTTTTGGTTAACTTTACTATTATTCTAAAATGAAAACAATCAGGTGAGAGCAAGCTTTTTTGACTGCCATTCTAGTGCAGTTAAAAAAAAATACTTATCCTGAAATATATTTGATGTTTGTCACTATTTGAAAAAGTACACATTTTGAATTAAAATCAAATGAAAGTTGATTTGCTTTGCAGTCAGGTGGTGCACAGTGTCTGATGCTGAAGAGCAAAAGTGTTTGGATCTAGCTGGGAACGCCACAGCCAGGAACATCCGCGGACAACTCCTTTGTGTGAGGGGCCAAAGTCCCAGTGACTGCATGAAGCAAATTAAGGTTGTAGGAATTTGCTTCCCAAGAAGCAAATCAAATCAGATATGGTGCTTGAAAATGATTGCAATATTACAAGTCTCATATATTTGAGATTGAACCTTAAAATTGTGCAAAGGTTTGCTCCTCCTTTTTGCTTTTCTTGCACTCCTTCAACTTCTCAACTGATTATTCAGTCTTACAAAATGTTTGATGTTTTGCTTTTCCATTATATCAAAAATGATGGAAATTTCTCAGTATATGGTTTAGTATAATTTGTCTGTGATGTAAACAGAATGGCACTGCAGATGCCTCTACTATGTATGCTGATGAGATCTACACAGCTGGGTTTTGCTATGGCTTAGATGTGGCTGTGGGAGAGTCTTATAATGGTGTGGGTGAGTATGTTTAAACTATTAAAAGCATTAAAGCACCAGTCAGAGATCTGATAAAATATTTTAGTCAAAGAGCTTGACGTCAATGCATGTTCACGTGACTTTACCGATGTTTTGTGTCTGACACAGATGGCATCAATTATTACGTGGTTGCACTGGCACGGACATCATCCAGTGATCTGTCACTACTGGAGATGCACGAACGCAGCTCCTGTCACCCAGGGATGCGGACTACAGTGGGCTGGACCGTCCCCATCGGCTTCCTGATCAACACATCGCAGATCAGCGTGGATGAGCAGTGCAACTTTCCCCATGGTGAGATGTTGCCATGCTGTATTTCACCGCATGTATAATAGTTACTGATATTATTTGATAGATTACAAAGCTCTTAACATCTGGTTTAATTATCGGTGACATACATACAAAATAATGGTTTCATTTTTTTTATATAAGTGGTTAAAAATGGTTCAGATGCAAATTGAGGATGTAATTGCACCCATTGGCAGCAATTTAAAAAGCTATATCCGTCTCCCTATGGTTTCCAGCGGTAGGAGATTTCTTTGGGTACAGCTGTGTCCCAGGAGTGAAGGACCTAGAACATGATCCCAAAGGAAATAACCCAAGGAACCTGTGTGAGGCCTGCATTGGGGACGAGAACGAGCTGTGTCCCAGGAGTGAAGGACCTAGAACATGATCCCAAAGGAAATAACCCAAGGAACTTGTGTGAGGCCTGCATTGGGGACGAGAACGACCACCACATCTGCGCCAACAACCCTCGGGAACGGCACTTCGGGGAGGCTGGAGCTCTTAGGTGCTGTATGATCAGAGATGTGAGAGAATGCATATGTTCTAGTGGAACCATTATTCAAAATATGAATATGCTTTGTGTAGCGAGAATATTGGATTGCATAATGGGTTTGGGACAAAAAACAATTCTCTATATACTGTATGTCTAATATTACATTACCATTTAAAAGTTTTGGGTGAGTATGATTTATTGAAAAGTTTTTGAGAGAACATTTACCTAGGCTCCATTAATTTAATCAAAAACAGTAATATTGTGAAATTTGATTACAGTTTAAAATAACTGTTTTCTATTTCAATATATTTTACATTTTCCCTTTTTGTCTGTAATGGAAAAGCTCATTTTTCAGCAGCCATTACTCCAGTTACAAGATGCTTAAGAAATCATCCTAATATGCTGATTTAGGGCTTAACAAACTTTTTGTCTTATTATTATTAGTTGAAAATGGTTAATTAGGAATGGAAAGTGTATTTGGAATTGTTGTTTTTCCAGTATAATTTATGAACAGAAAGTTTGAAGAACAGCATTTGTTTGAAAAAAAAATCTTTGGTAACATTATAAATTTTTTTACTGTCACTTTTGATTCATTTAATGCGTCCTTGTGCAATAAAAGTATACATTTCTTTAAAAAGCTACTAATTCCAAACTTTTAAATGGTAGTGTATATATTTTATATCTATTATAATATATTATTATTTAAAACATGCAGGTGTGTGGCCGAGAATCTCGGGGATGTTGCTTTTGTTAAGCACACTACAGTCTTCGACAACATGCAGGGTAAGTAATGCAGGGTGTAAGAAGAGCTAGTTAAACAGGAGGGCAAAAATGCCCAGATGCATTAAGAATATCAAGTTGGTTTCTTATTAAATGGAATTTTTTAAGGGACTGAAGGAGGACAACTGTAGCCTTCACTTCATGATCTGTATCATGTTTCACTGGCTGACAGACACAGGGGGGCAGTATTTCACAACAATGCATCTCTTTGTGTGCCTGATGGGATCTGTGAAACCCTTACTTAGTCTCAGCAAACCCTGTTAGCCAAGTTCATGGATTATGGATGCTAGTTTAATATATATATATTTTTAATGAGATATATATATTTAAAAAATTTTTTATGAAAGCCTGCATGACTTGCAAGCTTTCTTAATTTTATATTTAAAAGTTTCATCCAGACAAATGTTTCATCATGCCTTCTGTTTTAGAACTTCTCGCTGTCTGTAAGAAATCTTTGTCTGGCTTATTATTCATGTAAGGTAAGAACCAGGAATCCTGGGCGTTGGACCTGGAGCTGGAAGACTTGAAGCTCTTGTGTCCTGACGGGAGAGAAGCTAACCTGTTCCAACATGAGAGCTGCCACCTGGCTGTGGTGCCAACCAATGCTGTGGTAGTGCGTTTGGAGGACAAATGCCGTGTTTACAAGTTCTTGGAACGTGTACAGGTCAGGAGAGAAGGCCACACAATCACACATTGGAGTCCAAAAGTCTGAGAACAGTCAGAAAATCCAGGATTTTTTTTTGCGCTTAAATCTAAAAAAATGAAAAGGTATAACGTGAAATAGGGGTATGACAATACATTGTGTCACAATATATCACAATACAAAAATGTAATATGTACAGTATCGTGGATAGCGACAATACGTATCATGTATAGTTCACCCAAAAATGAAAGATTTAATAATATATAATAAAAAACAAACATACAAAGAGCACATCAAATATGGTAAATCAGAAAGCTCACACATTTGAGCTACCTTGTTTATTCATAATTATTAATTAAAATACATTATTTAATAATGTATTGCAAGCATAAGTGTCTAATGTAGAATAATGCATATTTACATTCTGGTTAATGAACAGTTCTTTTTGCTAACTGTTCATCATATGCCTTAGAAGTATTAGAAAAAAAAAAAAACTCATTTTGGCTTTGTTTAAAGTATTGTGAGAGTATCGTATGGAGAGATCAGTATTGAGTATCATAAGTGAATTGTTACTCCCCTAATGTGAAATGAAGAAGTATTTAATATTCTGCACTATTTTTAGACACTATTTCTAGGTCTTGACAATTAAATGTTTTCAATTCAAAATTTCATTCAAATTGAAATGTTTTTCATTTTTAACTAAGAAAAAATGTATTAAATCAGAAACATGTAGGGATGCAACGATTCACTCAACTCACGATGCAATATGATTCACGATGCTGATTTCACGATACAATTTTCTCATGATTTTTTTTTTTTTAACAAAATGAGATTTAAGACAAATTATAAATTAAAAGGTGTCCTTTTATTATTGCTTGGACAAAATGCTGCACATTTCTTTGTGAATTTGAAATATGTCAATTAACAAAGCTAAATTTAAAATGTAAAACCCCAAAATCAAACCCCAAATCAAATAAATAAATATTACAAATAAAATAAATATCTTCATATAAACAAACTAAGGATTTGTCTGTGCTCTTTCCATTTAAAAGTAGAGGCAACCACTGCATTTTAATCACAATCCAAACAAAGATGCTGCATACATGCAGCATGAGCAGTTTTTGATCTAAATTACATTATATCATTTCGAAATTTGAAGCAAAAACAGAA
>NW_015657961.1:15945-49195 GCF_001515625.1 Sinocyclocheilus rhinocerous | reverse complement strand
AAAAAGGCTGATGGATGCTGAACATTTACGCTTGTCAGGTAGAAAAGGATGTCAGAGGTCATATAATCAAGACATGTGATGGGAAACAGTGGGCACTTACAGAATGAAATCAGAATCATTCTTCAGTCCAGAAACAAACTGTACATTTAACACAAGATCTCCTGCGATCCATGAAGGATGAGTATAAAATCCCTGCTGTGTACAGACGATATAGTCCATGTTTGGTTGGGGTCAGTCGCTGTCATGACTCTGGCGGTGTCGACGGACTCGGGGCTCCGCTGCGTGTGCGCAGCTGTGATTGGGCGATGTCTGCTAGAGCTGACTGGATCTTCTCCAGCAGCATGTCTCCTCTGTAAACTACTTCCTCCAGACGCGCCGCAGCTTCCTGGTTCTCCTCTTCCAACTGCCTCAGACTAGCAGCCTGTGAATCAAATTCAATAACAGAATAGAAAACGTATAAGATTAGGCTTTATTGTAGGGATGTAATGATTCACTCAACTCACAATGCGATGCTGATTTCACGATACAATTTTCTCATGATTTTTTTTTTTTTAACAAAATGAGATTTAAGACAAATTATAAATTAAAAGGTGTCCTTTTATTATTGCTTGGACAAAATGCTGCACATTTCTTTGTGAATTTGAAATATGTCAATTAACAAAGCTAAATTTAAAATGTAAAACCCCAAAATCAAACCCCAAATCAAATAAATAAATATTACAAATAAAATAAATATCTTCATATAAACAAACTAAGGATTTGTCTGTGCTCTTTCCATTTAAAAGTAGAGGCAACCACTGCATTTTAATCACAATCCAAACAAAGATGCTGCATACATGCAGCATGAGCAGTTTTTGATCTAAATTACATTATATCATTTCGAAATTTGAAGCAAAAACAGAATGGTCCGACTTTAGCTTTGTGAAACTATACTACATAAAACATCTGCACGAAACAAAAACAGTAGACACTCTGAATAAGAGCGCAAATTTACTCTGACAGCAGGTGGCGCTTATGCAACAGCAGCGATCCAGTGCCACTTTAAAAGAAAATACAATCTAAACTTTTCTAAAACAGTCAGTTCCCCTCAGAGATACATTCATATAAACCTCCAATTGTATCACGATTCGTTTAACATCTGAACCGATTTGAATTGTCACATACAGTATTTGTATTGATTTTCATCTGGCTTGGGGTGCATCGTTACATCCCTAGAAACATGTAAAAAAAAGAAGCAACTAGTGGTTTCAGACTTTTGGACCACATTGTGCTGCACACACACATAAAAATGCCACAGATTATATAATGACATTTATACTCCTAGAGAGTTACACTGTCTGTGGATATCAGGTTTGATTTACATTTGTATTACATTATCCGTGAAATAATATAAAAACTCTAAAAAGAAAAAATCTGAAATCCCTTTTGTTCAATACAGAGCATGAAATTCTCATTGGAAGTGATGTTCCTGCACATTAGCGGTCAATGGTATGATTAAACGAGCCCTGCCAAAACCTATATTATCAGTGATATCTCTGAATGTCTCGAGTATTACACGGATTACATCAGGCTGACTTATGTGTTCAATACATCCAGCCGGAGCCCTGTGGTGATCATTGATTTTCACAAGACACTGTCTCACATTACAGTGTGTCATTAGGGGAGGATGACACTACAGTGAGCTCTGTTATGAAAGCAGGACTAGCACACACACATACTGAGCAAAGCACAGTGCAAGATATGAGCAAATTTTTTTGAAAAGTTTCAATATTTGCAAATGAAACAAATATACATATTTCAAACTAACACCCACTCTCAGCCCTTTTCTCTTTTATTTGCTTCTCTGCGAGTATTCCCAAAATTCTGCTTGATTGCATTTTCTCTTTTTCTTATTTTGTTTTACCCTTTTCTGTCTTCTAGAATGCATTTGCTAATGCCACTGAAGGATTCTCTCTGTTCAGCTCGGTGAATTATGGGCAACCTGATGTGCTGTTCAGCGATTCCACCACAAAGCTGCTGCGTGTTATGGGGACTTACACTTCCTGGTTGGGGCCCAGTTACACCACCATACTGAAGGCTTTTGAGTGTGAAGGTACAGTGGAGCAGAGCTGTTATGCAGTTATTGTATTATGCAAACGTCAATATTGTAAATGTTTCTATAGGGGATTATATTGTTCATATCAGAACTTTTATAATTACATTTTTTCGTTAAGGGTCTGCTTATAACATAATAGTGAATGTGCATCAAAAAACAGTCATTATTTAAATGACTATTAAGGGCACAGTACCAAATAATGAACAATAACCATTTTACTTTGTTACTGTACCTTTAAGACTAACAAAAATATCTTCCAAAGGTTTAAATGGTCTTTTTCAGACTGAGGTTTTGAGTTCTGAAAGCATATTTACAAGGCATGTAATGCACCGGTGCATCATGATTTTTTTTCTTTTGGATGAATGCATGAAAATTAATAACTAAAACTTTAAATTATTCCGCCTGTTTTAAATTATTTTCTTTATTGTAAACAATATACAAGGAGAAACATTACAGATACAGAAACACTACCATTCATATTTATTTATTTTTGAAAGAAATTAGTACTTTTATATAGCAAGGATGATTATGTGGAAAATAATGTGTTTTATGAACCTTAAACCGCATAAACACATTGCATTACACCAAATACACAACATAATGTTCTTTTTAGCAACGTCATATGACCCCTTTAAATTGATTGAAAGTGACAGTAAAAACTTTTACAATGATTTCTAAGGATCATGTGACTTTGAAAACTGGAGTAATGAGTCTGAAAAATCTGCTTTGCCATCACAGGAATAAATTACATTTTAAAATATATTAAAATGGAAAACAGTTACTTTAAATTGTAATAATATTTCACAATATTACTGTTTTTACTGTATTTTTATCAAATAAATGTTGATGAGAATAACAGACTTCTTTTGAAAAAAATCTAACCGACCCCAAACTGTTGAATGGTTGTGAGTCATGTGCTGTGCAGTTCTTCAAAATGGTCAACAATGACACTGTTCCTTCACATAGTGTTTGCATATTACATTTGTTTATTTTTATTTAAATGTTTTTTTCAGAATGTGATTGAAGTTGTCCATATAGCAGATGATGTGTAAAGATGCCCTGGATTGCACGCATGAATTAACTCCTGTCCTCTGTCTCTCACTACAGGTTTGTGTTAATCTGATGAGGAAAGAGGAAACTATAGATCTCCCCTCCATCCTTCTCACACTAACTCTAAAGCACTCTGTGTTAAGTGTGTTACTCTCGTATATGGGCTGAAAGCCAACTCTCGCCTGTACTTTGTAGTACTGCTATTACTGTTCTGTTCTCACAGTGTTTATATGGCTTCATATATCACATTTACTTGATATTACACCTCTTTGGGTCTTTGCCACTAAAGCTAGGTTCCTGCCATGTGAAAAATACAAAAATAAACACTAAAACGTCTAAACTTCTATGCAGAAAAGCACTGCAGGGGAACACACCACAAACCATGAAGGGATTCTGCCTTGACCGTTGTTAGTACATCCAAATAAATTAATTACAAACCAACAACCAACAACACATTCTGCCTTCAGAGCCAAAGCATACTTTACGCAAGTACATGAACACAAATGCTTTTAGTTAAATAACTTAAAAAAAAAAATTGTGCTGTGCGCTGTAGCAATAATTTGTGTCTTCTTCAGCAAATTTTTCTCTCTCAGATCAACTACTGTTACATACCTGAATAATATTGCATCTGTTTTAATGGCACAGACATATGAAGTTAACTATTGTCCCTTTGGATGCTGAGAATTGTTATAGCCACAATGCAATTACACACATTCAGTACATACACTGCAAAAAATAAATTGCGTAGTATTTTTGTCCTTTTTCCATAACAAAAAATAAAAAATGAAAAAATTCTAAAAATTCCCAAATCAAGATACATTTACCTGAGAAGGAAAATGACTTGAGATATTAACTTTTGTTTTCTAAAACAATTGTCAAAATTAAGTGTGTTTAAGCTTAAAATCTGCCAGTGGATAAGAAAATAAAGTTAATTCAAAGAGAAACTAAGTGAATGGTATATATTATATAACAATTATTTTTATTTATTACAAATAAATAAATACCCCTCCCAGAAAACAACATTCAATATCTTATGTCATTTTATTTATCTTGATTTAGAAAAGTTTAGACATTTTTACTGGAAAACAAGACTTTTTTTTTTGTTTTTTTTGCAGCGTACATATTCATTCACATCTGAGTTTGCGTACTTGCACATAGTACATTTCTGACTTTAGCTTGATAAAGGCTTTTAACTTGAAAATGTCATATTCTTTGTGAACTAGTGGTGTGCAGATATCAAGGAATAAAAAAATGGGAAAATATAAGTTCATAAAATATAAAGATAAACAAAGCATATGACATAATATGACATAAAAAGTTTAAAGGCAAACAGACTTATGGTTGGTTGTTACACAACAGGTGCTGTAAAGGTGCTGTTTCTTGACCCTTCAGGATAACAAATTACCAACTTGAACTTCAGTGTAAATAGTCATGTCACTCTTAGATTTATAGAACCTTCTCTTATTAATAAAAATCTATGTTGACGAACATTTGCAATCCTCATTTTTGTATTTTAGCCAACATCAATTGCTAATGAACATTAGTAATTGAGATTGCAGGTTAATTGAGGATTTTGTGCCAATGTCCTTGAAAATATTTCTCAGAATTTTGTACGCTCACATATCTAATTATCTCTGTGTTTTCAGTGAATGTCTCATAATTTATTTATCTTGAATACAAGTTTAATTATCTTGGCTCTCTCAGGCTCTGCGGCAGTACATTCTGTTGCTTAAGGAGCCTCCGATTAAGCCATTAGTACATCAGTAAAAATGTCCAGGTGGACATTTTCAATTTGCCACACTGTGTGTCAAACAAAGAAAAACATTAGCCGACCAATGAAACTGTAGAGACGGGAAAATTATTTTTATGTTTCAAGAAGAAAGTTTTAATGGTACCAGATGGTCCTACAGCTCACACTTTGAGTGTGTCTGTTTATGAACGCAGGCTTCATTATTCTGAGATGTAGATGACACTCTCCAGCAGCAGTGCAAGATGAGGCAGTCATCACCACTGCTGTGACTGCAGCATATGTCATTAACACAGACACAAGTTAATGAAGTCTGAAGCCTTTTAATCCATTTGAATGCGGCTTTCTGTAAGTATACACCCCCTATAAATCATTACAGACATTTAATACTTATCAAAACTTGGATTGCTTATTGTCAGTGACTCAGTGAAGCCTTAAGGGGCATTTAGATGGACAATGATTCGGTTGCAATTGTGAAGAGTTTTGTTTTCGAAGAAAGGTTCTGTTTTTTTTTAAGATGTAGATTTTGCATTTATGCATTTAGTAGATACTTTTATCCAAAGCAACTTACAATAGAAGAGCATAAGCAATTCACCACAGAATACCACATTTATTAGAAAATTAGAAAACAAGCTAGGACAGAGGAGAAATTCAAAGGAGTATTTTTAATTTTTTCGGCAAGTGCATTGGTTTAGGGGTGTGGAGTGGTTCTGACAGAAAAGTTGTCTTCATCTGCTTTTTGTGATGGTTTCAGCAGTTCAGGTGGAGGTTGGTAGCTCATTCCACCAAAGAGGAACAGAGAAGGTAAAGGTTTTGGAAAGCGACAACAAGGGAACAACAAGGGTCATCTTGTTTAGTGACCATAGCTGGTGGGAGGGAGCATGCTTGAAATGTCTACAACAGATGGTATATTTAATCGATTTAATTGCTGTCAGTGTGAACAGAGCTTAAACTGCCAGAGCAAAGGTATAACTATGATGATTAAATGGATTATATAAATTCATATGCATATATAACAGGATTTTGCTTGCTCTTTTGAAATAAAAGAATACTTTAGTGGTCTATATTAATAGAAAGTGCACCGTATTGACGTCAAAACTATCAGAGCATATTACCATCCACATTTGAATATCAAGATTTTCATGAACTTGGCAGAGGCTTTGTTACTCATTTTACATGCAAAAGGTTAGGAGGTCATTTACAAGTAGGGATTAGAATACATCTTTGTTAATAATTTTGTTCTTCTCTATTACATAAACACAATATACATCCAGACTTCGGTGATTCTCTTAATAGTAATCTGGCTCAGGTGAAGGATTAAGATGTGGGCAGCTTCAGTCATTCCTTCAGGATAATCTTTCCCTGCATGGGCAAGGCAGGATCTCAGGTACACCTCACATTTCTGCTCCTCACAATCCCTTCGATCACGTTTCATAGGCTTATCCCGGTAGGTGTGGGCACTCCTGGGAGAGAGGGGGTCTTACGGGGTCAAATGGACACAATCTGGATACAGAGAGTGGTTGTGATCAGTCAGGCACGGACACACTCAATGGCAGCGTTCACTCTCACACTCAAACTGAGAGGCCATGGGCCAGAACTAAAATAGCTAAACCTCTAGAGACCTATAACAGTAGACTTTCACTGTTTGATTCATTTCTTTTGTCAAATGTTCCTACACTGCAAAACCCGCGTCCACTCTTACGGGAAGAATAAGGTGGATAGCGACTAGCAAGAGAGTAGCGTTATTATTTAAATCATGCAGACTTGCAGTAACATATCTATTTTAGTTTAAACGTGTGTACTGTACTGTACAGTTGGTCGTCTGTGCTTACAAACAGAGCAAGCCCGATTCTGAAAAATGACTCTTTTGAATCGGTTGGAGACTGGTTCAAACGATTCACTGAAAAGAACCGATTCTAATCTAAAACAGGACTGACAACCATAGGCCCTATTCTTCTGCTTTGTGAACGTACGTACGTTGAAAACATAATACTGTCAGCGTATACAGACATTGTATGTATGTCATAATTATAAATGCGTGTTATAGTTGGGAAAGAGAGAAAGAGAAATGTGTCATGATGGTAGATTTGATTACAGTCTCTGAAAGGGGCACTGGATTCAGCCTGTTGACTGGCACTCTTATGCACCAGGGGTTGATTTATTTATTTATTTTTATAAAAATTAACAAGTTTCAAGTTGTTATTATTAAATTAAAACTCATTTGGAAACATTTTACCATACTTAATTTATTTTTGCAACTTTGTACTTGTATTTTATGCTAGCCTATAGATTTTATTGTCACAGACCCAGACTATCAAGGTTACGCTATATGAAAATCAAGCATAAAAATATTTGTAATAAATAAAAATAATTGTTATACCTTCCCCGTCACACATCATTTCAGCTGAAGTGTGGGGTATGATAAGGGATGCATTTACAATCGAATGTGACTGACACAGGATTTTCTCCTTCCGGTAAGATGAGCTCTTGCGCTTATCAAAGAGCTCTTGTTGGATGTGTAATGTATCAGTTACTGGAAGCAGGCCTGCTACACCTGACCCTCAGCTTACAGACACACACACACTCTTTCTCTCTCCGTCCTTCATACTGAGGCTTTGCGCTTAGATGACAGCAGGCAAAGAGGGGTGAGTGGATATTTGATTGATTAATGGTTTAATTATTTGACTCATTGGCTGATTGACTGATTGATTGAGCAAAAGGCTGATTGATTTTCAATTAGGACCAGAATCGAATTTCCTGAAGGAAGCAGCAGTGCTTTCAAGGCAGTATGAGAATTGTTAAAGTGTTGGGTAAGTTTAAGTTTCAGGCTTTGGTGTGGTGTAAATAAAATGCCATATCAGAGCTGGGGCCAGTACCATGATGGTGGCTGAACAAACTCGGGGTTACAGGATTAGTTTTGAGTTGACAAAACCAAACCAGTCCAATCCGGCTTTGTTGGTACCATGAAGCTCATCATCAACTTTCTCTGTCAACTCAGGCTTGATCCTGAGTTAATGGAGCACGTGCACATGAAAGAGTGACATCAGTAATGAATCAGATGCCTTGAAACTGTGATTCGCTTCTTGAGAGAGTCAGTGCGATTCACTACCAAAGATTAAAATATTGAACAATATGAAGAATTTAAACACATTTACAAGATGAAACGATCTATCCATGAAAAAGGAAAAGTTAAAGAAAACATCTTGCCTTATAAGTGCAAGTACACTCTAAAAAATGCTGGGTTGTTTCAACCCAACTTTGGGTCAAATATGGACTAACCCAACCGTTGGGTTAAATTTTTACATTACATTTTTAACCCAAAAGTTGGGTTAGTCCATATTTGACCCAATGGTTGAAACAACCCAGCATTTTTTAGAGTGTAAAAGTTGTAAAGTTAGTTCATAAAGTTGATAATATTTATAGGTATAAAACACTTAAAAATCAAAGCTCATGTGTAGTCATGTTTAAAGCTATTGATTCTAAAATGTATTTATATTGCATATTATCTATATGTTTATATTAATAAAAAACCTGCCCCAGAGCAGGTTAGCGGTGGAGTGTAAGTTACTAAGGCAATGAATGCCGCTAAAAGCCAAGCCACTTTCATGGTACCTAAAACCCAGGATTGGTGCAAACTAAACTGAAACTTACCTGGCTAGCCAGCTAATCTGGCTTCATGGTACAGGCCCCTGCTTTGCCGTTCTTAGACTCAGCATAAGTTTTGTTTTCATTCAGCTGCCCACAAGAATTGACTAGGGGTGGGTGGATCAATCTTGATATATTGATACTTCCGATGCATAATGCATATTAAATGTTTTTTTAAACTTGTGAATTTATGATTTAATAAATGTGAAAATGGACCCTGCTAACAAAAATATGTTTTGTTAACATTTTGGTAATGTTCATATTAAGTTATAAAACCTTTTTCTTCAATGTTCACTGAAATTGTTTTTAAATGCTTTTACAAACATTTTTCCTTGGTTATGCAAATGTTACGGGAACATTCCATTTAATCCTTTTGCAAACGTTATGTTACTTTTGAATGTTCTCTTCCGAATATTGTGAAACAAATTGAGAAAAAACATTCCATGAATGATGTATAAATAATGTTTTTGTTTGTAATGTTTTTCGAACATTATTAAAGACTAGATAACTCTGAATGGACAGGCTGCAGAATAACAGTTATCCCCTTCTGATGATGGCCCTGTTTATCATAAACTTTGAAGCCGAAATAATTAACAGTATTAGTTTGTGTATGATAGGAACTATTTTATAATGAATTTGAAGAAAGCAGACCAATTGCAGTTCAGTATGCAAATATTACAATGATGTCATCACAGTTGGTTACATTTCGAATGTTGAACATGTCAATAGGACATTTTCCAAGTTTAATCGTAACTTTCTTAAAAAACATAATGTTAATAAAAAAACTAAGGTCATGAGTTTTTTAAAAATGTTTTGAGGTTCTCTCTGTCTCTCTCTCTCTCTCTCTCTCTCTCTCTATATATATATGTGGAAAAAAATATTATTTCCAACCCTCTGTCTGAAATTATTCTTTTTTTAAGGGACAGCTCCTTTAAAGCTTGACAGTAAATGGCCACTGTTTTGAATTGGCTAAAAAGTATTGACACCCTATGTATGTCACTTCTCAAAATATTATCTTTTGTGTTCCACAGAAGAAAGTAAGTCAAACAGGTTTTGACCAACATGAAGGTTAGTAAACGATGACAGATTATTCATTTTTGGGTGGACTATCCCTTTAAGGTTGAAAGAATCTACAATGTATGTTATCTGTATGTTAAGCGGTTCAGATTAAATCAATTACAGAAATGTAATACTTAGAATACCATAGAATTCAACAAAGCACTGCCTTACAAGCAATCAAAAGACAACAAAAACAAATGTAATTTGATAAATGTAGTACATGAGGAAAACACTGACCAGGATTGTGGTTAAAGTGTGTTGTGTAGTTTTTTTACAGCAACCCATTTATGTTTATAGTGTTAAATCATTGTAAAGCGTATTCTTTTCATTAAAACACACTGTGAGTATTTTTATATCACAGCTGGTGAGCATGCTAAGTTCATGCCTGTGTTTTAAAACGTGCATCAGTCAGCTGTGTTTGTTCTCCCTCTGCAACACTTCAGCAATAAACACAGACATTCAGTTAGATAAAACACAATGCGAGTATAATTGAAGTGAGCCCTAAAGTATGTTATGAATGATGCAGGATCTTAGTGAATGTAAGCCAGATACACAACTCCTTCCAGCTACTGAGGGATGAAAACTGACAGATGACAACATGATGTAGAAGAGTCATCCATCAAATGTCACGGCTGTAGTCAGGTAATGCATGCTCAAGGTGTGTGATTCTCTGCTTTAAATTATATAGACACACACACGTCCTCAGACGCTTTTGGAATTTGCAATATTTTCCACCTGCCTGAACTCATCATTAGCACTATGGTAATTGCTTGGATCTTAGATAGCCCACTCATTGCAGGACTCAAACGATCCTGAATCCAATTAGAGACAAATCTGCTTCCCATAAAAATGTAACTCTCCCCTTAAATTTATAATTCCTCTGTTTAAATTATGAATCCACAGGTAAGATTGGTGCAGATACCATATCATACATATTTATTGAATTAATCTAAGCTAAATTAGAGGCTCATGATCAATATTTCGTAGAGAATATACTGTACAGTTCAAAAGTTTGGGGTCAGTAAAAAAAGAAAAAGAAAAAAAAAAATTTTTTTTTAAATTGAAAGATTAATTGAATTTTAAAGAATTGTAAAGAATTTTACATTGCTATAAAAAATATATATATATATTTTTAAAAATGCTGTTCTTTTGAACTGCCAAAAACTACATTTTAAAATATGTTAGAGTAGAAAACATAAATGATATATAATAATATGTAAAACATTTCACAATATTACTGTTTTTACTGTATTTTTAGTCAAATAAAATGCAGCAAGTATGCATCACATTTGATTAAGCAATATGTTATATAAATACTTCTTTTTTTGTAATCAGTTATGTACTTGGATTTACATTTTTTGCTTATGTGTCATTTGGCGCAACTATCTGCCAGTGCTTCCCGGAAATTTAACAAAAACATGTTTACAGTTAGAAACTGTAAAGAAAGATATGAATCTTTAAGTCACTTTACAACAGTTTACTGTATTCATAATCTATATGCAGGTGCAGTACAACAAACACCAAAACGTGCTATTATGCCAAGAGCTCCAGATGTTCATGCATCTCCCTCAGAGACTGCATGCTCATCTGATTTACATATTAATGTATGTCACAAATTAGACTGACATTTACATAAGACTACAACCCAACCAGGCCTATGAGCTTTGCATAACAGAAAGATTAGGCGGTTAAATACAGGTTTTGAAGTGAACTACAGATCCTAGTTAGTGCTCTAGAACAGTGTTTCCCAACCGGGGTGCCATCTGTCGAGAGCAGGGGTGCCGTGTAAAAAATCATTTTTTAAAAAAATTTTTAAATTGCTAAAATGTTCATAAAAGCAGCTATTATATAATATCAGTGAGCAAAACTTTGTTTAATATTATAACTAGCTATCGCACAATGTTTACATATGAATAAAAGCCTACATTAAAATCTGTCATATAAATTGGTATTTTCATTAGAAATTAGCCTACTGATTGCCACCATTGATGGACAAATTTTTTTAATAATATTAAAATTATCTGTATGACAGTGTATTCTGCAGTTCTTCCCTGCTGTACAGAATATCTATACTTTTCAAAGTATCATATCGAAGTTAGAAATTCAAATATTGTGACAAAATTAATTTTGTAGGGTGCCACAAATTTGTTAAAATTTCCAAAGGGTGCTGCAACTAAAGAAAGGTTGGGAAACACTGCTCTAGAAAATAGAGGTTGAAATATAAGACTTCAAATAACTTTCTTCACTAGGTGGCGCCATTTCACCGCTCAGCGACTCTCCAGGTGACTGACATGCCTGGCTCAGCTCAGCAGCACCATAATGATGTTACATGTCATGGGCATTTGTAGATGTATCACTGTGTACAATTTATCAACACACACTGTCATTGTATCTGCCTCCGCCTGAGTTCTGTCACAGAGGCCCAACCAAACAGCCACCAACCACATCCTTAAGGGAAATAAGACACATGTCAAGCAGACGTGTGTGTGTGGAAGGACAAACTGATCTATCGTTGAAATCACGCCCAAAGTCAAGCTAAAGAAAAGATCCGGCTGGCGATATGGGTCTGTAGGAGTGTTTAAGGATTTAGAGCCATAATGTTGATGAGTGCGCTAACAGCAGGAAATGAGGGCGGCAGGGGAGAGAGGACTCAGTGGAGGGGAACACAATCTCCCACTGCCCGACAGATGACTTGCTGAGTCTCGCCTCCACATTACCATCTCAGGCTCTGTCAGTGTGTGTGTGTGTGTGTGTTTACACATGTAAGGCCATAAACCAAGCCTCTGCCTCTTTTCAGGGTCTCATTTTAGACCCAGCTAACAGGAAACATTCTGGAAAGGTTCTCTCAAAGCTATAAACAAATGTTCTTATTTGGTCTTTAATAATGTTCACAAAAACGTTAGCACATCATTCATGGAACGTTTTTTTTACTGAAACATTTACCTTTTCCCCCGCCAGTGTTAAGAAAATTTGCGAGCCACATTAGCATTTTTTATCATTTTCCTCATCGGATTCAGAACGATGATCAAAACATAGATGGAGTAGATCGCTTTTATCAACACCCCCAGTGCTTGCACAGTCATATACCACTTCCTGGGTTGACATTTTGTTCCTTAACGTTAGGCAGTTTTGATTTATTTGCTGTTAAATGTTTGATGATTGCATTATTTTACATATCTTAAGCAGTAACATATGCGATCACTTTTTTTGCTTTTTTGAGCCAGAGATTCAGTACTCTTTCAGAAGATGTGTAATAGCGCCTCCTACCTTATAACAGTGAAAACACTGAAAGCCGGAAAATTTGGGAAGTGTTTTCTTAAAAATGAGGAAAATCCTGTCAGTGTCAGGGAAAGAGTTAAGTTGAAAGCTCATCTAACATTTAAAAAAAATGTTACAACTTGAGAACATTCAGAGATCATTCAAAAGTAACGTTCCCTTGTTTGCAAAATGATAAAAGGGTTTCTTTGAACGTTCAGAAATGATTAAGAAACAACATTTTCATAACTTTATGGGAACGTTAGAGGAACATTGCTAGCTGTGTAGGCAGGCAGACTCAACTCCCACAATCCATTGCATCACATTAAGTGAAGCACACTTCAATATTGGCGAATCATGTTGCGTTTTGCTTGGTTACACCCTGTATTTTGTACATTATAGAAAAATGAAGTACAAGAGAGCGTACAAATGTGATCAGTCAGATGGAGTGATTAATCTACGATTTTGTGGGATGATTTGCATAATCAATACTCAACCCTTTCACTCAAATGAAAGAATCAATATCATTTTGGAAGCTGAAGCATGCTGTTTAAACATGATTATTACACATTATGGATCAAACTAAGCATGTTCATATAGAAACAGAAAATGGAAAAGCCTGTGTTTGTTTCACACGCTAAACCTCAGTTCCTCATAAAGACTATTGTCTTAATGGATTTCTTTCTTTTGTGCAGGGGTCTGACTCTCCCAGTTGAGATCCCTACTCTCTCCGTTTTTTCTACAAGGACTGTCTAATTCAATTAGAATCGTGCATAGTGGCTCCGCAGTATTTCGGCCTGCTGATTTACTTTGCTATTCACAGGCGGCTTCATTCTGAGAGCTCAGACACTAAGAGTAAGCCGATCCCAGAGGACAGTGTTATTGCTTGGAGGTTGCTCTTTCAGAGCTCAGGAAATCTAATGGACATCTCAGATATGTTTAATATCAACTTTGTTTCAGATGTTTCTACTAAAATTCCTTTGGAGAAATAAAAATAGAAAAAAATTAAACATGTAGGCATACAGTAAGAGTGTAGAGCTGTAAAATATAATGTAAATATTTTGCTTTAGGACCAATTTAATCAGTTTGTACCAAAATTTTTAACAAGCATTAAAATGACAATATATGGATTACATAATACAGTATATTATGTAAATTAGTGGTCTATACATTTCAAATAATATAACTGTCAGACTCTGTTCTATGTTTTGTGTGTGTCTTGCTCCCCATGTGCCTTCCGATGCCCATATTTGATTAGTTTCCTGTTCCTCCCCTGATTAGTTTAGTTCATTTGTCCCAGGTGTTCCCCATGATGTGTCATTGCTCCCAGGTGTGTCTCGTGATCCCCTCCTCCTGTGTGTATTTAAAGTGTTCCCAGTCCCTACTTCTCGGTCCGCTGTTGTACGTCTTCCGGTGAAGGTCTTCCTGTGTTCGTCTCCCTTGGTTCCAATAAAGTCCTGTTAAAAGCATTCTCCAGCGTCTCCTCGTCCCTCGTGTGTGTGACATCGTGACAATAACAAATCTTGGTTATTAAAATAATTTTATTGCGAAAATACCATAAATGTTGTGTGTATTAAAATGTCTATAGGTAATATACTGAAATATAAACTTTTAAATTCCTAATATAAAATTCTACCTTTCAAAAATCAATAATAATTGCTACCCTCAGTTTAATTCTCTTTCTGAAAACAGAAGAGTATGGAAATTTTATATATATATTTTTTTTTTACCCAAGACTATATTTCCAACCTTACCTCAGCGACATCTAAACTGAAACATGATCCAATGATGAGCATCAGTCAGCAAATACAGAGTGAATAAGGTGTTAATATTTTCCCTGATGAGAGATGCCTTAATTGATGCGGAATGAGAATGCAGTATCAAAAGAGGCTGGGCTCACCAAAAAACAATGGCGATCTGGGTGGACCAAGAGCAAGAAAGGCCTTTTTTTTAATGGCAAATCAATTACTCATTTGCCCGGTGCCTCTGATTAATTACCCAGCACTTAATGTTTTTAACGACTTTGTGGACTAACTGGACTATTTAATCACCCGCAGCTCAATCCACAGGCAAACGCTGACTTTTCCCATTTCATCACAGAGAAGAGGGGAGAGACGCCATCGGCCGGCATCCATCACTCTTTCTCTCCCTCTACCTGAGCAATCATTAATGGAGAGAGGAGAGAGTGGGGCAGACTGCGGATCAGTCTTTCTTCTGGTTTTGTTAGAGGAATTGTAAACATCCCCACAGCCATTTGTTGGTGCGTGTTCGCTCTCTAATAAATAGTGGGCGGCTCTAGTCTGAAGGGCAAAGCTGCCGTTTCTGCTGCTGCTGTTGTTGTTTGTTGTCTTTCCACCTACAGGCTAAAAATCCAGCATCCAGTAGATGTAGTGACATTCCAACTGCCGGAATATGAAATCATATATATCAGCACAGACTGGCTGAAATATGAACCCGCGCGCACAACAGATCTGTGGCGCATCATTAATTTCACAGAACTGCTTACCCTGTACTTGGCACCGGGATATTCATATTTCCATTCATATGCCACCGGATAAATATATTTCTCTTTGTATATCAAACAGAATGGCAGCTGTAGTTGTTATCTCTCATGAGCAGGATAGACAATAAAACCACCAGGGTAGGCAAAGACAATAACAGTCAAACCCTCCTCAAAACAAACCAGGATTTGGCTAATCCAGACCTCTGTATTTCATTTCACATGGGCAGGATTACCGTGAATTATTGATATCAGGAATCCCTTTGTTTTTTTTCGAAATTCTATCACGAAAGTCTGTTTGTATCTGAGTAACAGTGGGAGTTTTATACCAGCTTTTCGCTGCAAACGAACACAGCCGTCTGCGCTGAAAGAACGTTCATAGATTTGTTGATTATAATGGAAGCATTGTGTCACTTGCAGAGTAGATGGCACATTTTTACTTACTCTAAAGTGTTAATAGGGCAGCTATGCATTTTTCTGGAGATAATCTGTTCCGTTCAGCACCAATGATACTTTAGCACAATATATATTTTAGGAGGATGTGTATGCACATACACTAAAATATATGTGTGAGTGTGTGTGTAAAGCTGTCAGGGGACTGAGATGAGGGCTAATGAAGCAACCTCTGCTCCATCACTTGCGGGCTGGTGAAGAGGGATGGCTTCAGGCACAGTTCCTTAACTCAGCGTTCTGCTCAAGGTTACCAGACCTTAATGTATTTAATGCTCCATAATACCTGACAGAAATGGGCAAATATATCACACACCCACACCTGCCAGATTTTCTTCTTTCAAATCGCACCCCTCAGAAAATCGACTTCTCATTGATGTACCATATTGGGTGAGTTGTGTGTTTAAAAAGGGTTTTGGATGGTAAATAATTAATGAGGATTCTTGGTCTAATGGATCATCAGGAAGGTCAAGTGGTAGATGTAATACTTCTGACCCTTTTAACCCCCATGAATGCCTTATGTTTGTACAAAACATACAAATGAATGCACAAAAGACAAATCTTTTTTATTTGGGAATAACTTTCGCTGATGAATTATTCACAGTAGGACCAGGAACATGCACTAAGAAAGTAAATAGCATAAAATTTGATTTCATGTTGACTTTGAAACAAATGTGTTTCTTGAAAACCACATTTGCATTTTGCTACATCTCCGACTTCCATTAATACCTCAGTCATAATCAGATTCTAGGTTGCTGTGCATGTCTACAATGACATTTACCACTTGATAAATATACAGCCATTTAAACATAGGCCTTTTATTCATAATAGCAAATTCATAATCACATATACAGGCACTTATTGAGATGGAGCTTCATAATGAATATGGGCTTAATTGTTTTGTTTTATAGGGATTCTAGAGTTTGGCATTTAGCTGGATACTTATCAGACAGATGAGTTTGATTCTAACAAAGTGTGACAGAATCACATTATTCCTGAGGAGATGAGCTGAGATGGACCTTGACAGAGACTCACACAGAAGGGAAGGAAAGTGCAGAGCTGCATGCATTGTTGTAAGACCGGCAGAAGAAATGGGAAAAAAAAATTGCTTAGATTTTTCACAGTAACACTTTAAGATAACCCGTTAAAATCATTTACAAAGATTTATGCATAAATCACGTTTAAGACATTTTTAATGGCTTATATGAATGTGGATTGACTAATTCCGTTTTGACAATATTGGCACAGAGAGCACCATTCAGAATGTAATTTAGGAAGCAAACACGATTCAGATTTGTAATTCAAATTTGAACTTGAGGAAGCAGAAATAAACCATTAAAATCATGGAAAATTAAAGAAATTCATACAACTGCTGTAATTGTATTTTTTTGTAATACATTTCATTTTTTCCAGTAAGAATTACCCATAAACAACATATATATATAGCCAAACCCTGTTAAAGAGAGAGGGCAGCAAATGATGAGGAGAACTGAGGAAAACAAGTTCATAAAATGCCATGGGCCAGATTTAAAACTGCATGAACACTACGGCTTAAGGAATCTTAAAATCTAACCATAAGGCCATGGCTCCGACATCACTATTCCTTTTTGTGCCACTAGAGATACGTCTAGCATCATGTTCACTGTCATTCTGTCTAAAACTGCATGCATTGTACTGTATGCCTAAAGTGAGAAGATCACAATGTGTGCTCAGTATCTTAAGAACATAATATTCAAGACTCATGAAGAAACATGAAACGTTTTGTACACACAGACAGAAAATATAAGATAAGCGACTTACTTCTGAAATGTCAAATATAGATACGGTCAAACACAGTTTGACAGTCACAAATACAAACACACACAAAGATGCTGTCTGCTTCTATTAATGCCCAAAGCCAGCTGATGTATCTGCTGGTAAGGAAAAGGGCATTGATAAAAGTATCAATCGCTACAGTCAGAGCCCATCCACATTGATTCCACAGCCATTCATCAAACAGCAGGAGTGGACCTCTATCCTTTCTGCCCATCTCACACGCTGAGTGGGAACATTTAGTCCCTGCCATGCTGGCCAACTTCAGCTGGGTACTTATACACACGAAAGAGTCTGTCCAACCTCAGCGGCACGGTTTAAAAATACACCAGACATGCCGGAGATTAACGCGTAATCACATTTTACGCAATGATTTTGTCTCCTAACACACTTTGGAGAGTGCTGGCAGCAGTCGTCTGCCCTCTGATGCCTTCACCTTACCTGGTGCTGTTTATTCAAATGAGATTACGATGACAAGTGGGCTTGCAGACATGGATATTGCTCACCCAATTTTTCACAAGGTGCAAATGAAATTATCAATTTTTAATGTTGTCAAAGTTAACTTTGATTATGTTCCCCTAATGATTTGTTCTCGCTACTAGAGGACATTGATCGTACGGTGGTCATTATCAGCGCGCCATTTCTGATTACATCTGATTAGACTCCAGGTAGTCGTGAGTTGAAACCACTCGGCCGATGAGTGCTGTAAAAACTGATTACCATTGTGATGAGAGACATCGACCGGCATACAGTTGCATTGGGTATTACTGCTCATTAGCGATTAGACTGATAAAAACAAGGATGGGCGGAGCTGAAAGATGCACAGGCTTAAAAAGTGCGACAGAAAGAGGAGAAAGTGAACTTGAAAATTTATAAAAAGTGTCATGGCTTTACCACATTTTTAGACATACTTTCATGGTTTTAAAGTATATGTCAGAGCAAAATATATATTAAGAAATGCCACAGTTTTTATTTCAATGTAAGCATACTATTTGCAGTAAACAGAGAAGGAGCAATGATTTTTAAAAACAAATGATTTTTATCCCTATAAAACTACTGTATTAAATTTAATATGCAAATTTCTAAGGCCTCTAAATTAGCAGCATGATCAAAACTGCTGTTGTACACAATCTGCTACATGCCTTCTGTTGCTTAATTGATCTTTTTTCGTCCTTTTAGTATAAGTATAAAAACATCCTCGTTCAGGTCATTGTACACGTGCCTTTTTTTCTGTAATATCCTTAATGATTTTTATAAAGTAAACATAACTTTTATATTGTTAGTAATATTTCAAGATGAGCACTTACTGGAATGAAGCAACTTAGGTTTACTTGATTATCTTTTTTTTTTTTTTTCATGTCAAAATATGAGTCAAATAAGATACAGCACACTCTAAAAAATGTTACATTTTTTAAAATATTTTGTCATATTTAAAAAAAAAAAAAAAAATCTGACTGTTATTTAATATGTTAGGCTTTACAAGGTTATTAATTTTATTATTTGCTGGCATTATGTTGAATAAATCACAGATAAAATATCTTTATATCTTTGTGTAAGATCACTTATGGTATTTTTCTATTTGTCCAAATTAAATTCCAATTAATTTGGCTTCATATAAACATAAAAAATTGCTTTGTTATGACACATAACATCAGTGACAAAAACAACAATTTAAACATAAAAAAATCCTTTTAACAATGTAGCGTTTTCGGGAGTGGTAAAAGCACATTAGCTCGTACAAATGTCTCCTGTCAGAGCATAATGGACCAATTAGATTCCCCACTTGAAAAATACAATCACGACATATCTTTGGCTTGTCTAACAACCGATGAAGACGTAAATTCTGACAGAATGGCCCTTAATTGTCCTTTGCCATATGAGTTCGTCCGCCCAGGGAATCTGGGGAGAGGCCATGCCTGCAACAGCAATTAAAAATGACATAAAAACGGTGAGTGGCCTACATAACTCAGGCCTCATTATATTTGATACGGCCGCTTCCCTTAGCTCTGCCTTCAAAGAGCAAGCACTGATCCAGGCCACACTGTGCTGGGCCTGGGCTGTTTTTAGCTATTCTAGTAATCCTGAGTCCCACCTGGGGTAACAACGAAAGAGGGAAAGGGAGAGAGAGACGGAGACAGCAGAAACATCACATGGCAGATTTAATGAACAGACTTGTCGTGATGTGATAAATGTTGCAGGGTGACATTATTAGATGTCTCGGAAGGGAAAGACCCTTGCAGTTCCATCATGCTACCATCATGCAATTTTAATATGAAGCTGTGTCGCAGGGAGGGCTGGGAATTTATATTCCAAGCTTCCTTCGGCCACTCACGGGTGGCAGACAAGCAAGTCCATGACAAGAGCTGGTGTGATGTATGGATTTGATTTTACAGATGCTGTCAGAACCGAGAATCTGTGTCCTCAAACACAGTTCAGGCAGGTCCTTTTGGCTGTTATCAAAAAGATAACGCTGCCTCTCTGGCCAAGTGCATTAGCTTGTCAGAAAAGAAATAGGAACGGACACTTTAAAGCAATTCCGTGATCGATTCCAACGATCACCCCCCCCAAGTAAAGGTATGAATCAAATTAAACTCATCTCAGCTTCTGTCCCGCTTGCTTCGATAAAGAATAACATCTCCAGTGCCTTACTGTGCGCACACTGCACACACAAGAAATTTTAATTTCACAATTACCCAAGATCCTGTACGGTCTTTCTCCCTGAGTCCTAACAGAGCTTCGCTGAAAGGAAAAGTGAAATCCCAGAAGCAGAATATAGGCAGATGAGTATGAGGTTAAGGGGACATCGACAGCAAAAGTGAATCGGAACATCAAACCTCAGGAGCTTCCTGGACTTGGAGATGGTACGTTGAGAGCATGATATCACAAAACTACTTTGACAGCTTAATGGAAAAATACAGAATGCTGAGATTCTCTCCAGAGAAATCCTCTTTTGCTCCTTTAAAATCCTGGCAGACTTCCCCCACTAAATCAGTCGTATTCTTTTTTTTAAATAGCTGATATTTTTCAAAGAGATGTACCATTGCAAGTTTTGCATTCAAAGTCTAACCAAAGGTGAGTTCTTGTCAGGATTAAAAATACATCATACTGCAACACTCAAAGCTACAGAGCAGGAAAAAAACACAACAACTCTCTTTGTTTTCCAGTAAAAAAAGTATGTATAAGTATTAAAAGTATTATAAAAGTATGTTTAAAATCATGTACACTCACAGGAAATGAAGACTCTAATAAATGACCCAAGCTGTTTTATCTAAGGGAACATTTACGCAACAATAATGTACTAAAAACAGAAAAGTTTTTCCTTGGCTTTTTGAAAATTTTAGGGTATGGACAAAAAGGTAACACTTTATTTTAAGGACCAAATTTTAGCTATTAATTAGTTGCTTATTAGCATGCATATTACTAGCATATTGGCTGTTTATTAGTACTTATAAAGCACATATTAATGCCTTATTATGCATGACTGTATTTTAGATCCCTTAATCCACCCCATACCTAAACTTAACAACTACCTTACTAACTATTAATAAGCAGCAAATTAGGAGTTTGTTCAGGGAAAACTCTTAGTTAATAGTGAATATGTGTTCCCTATTCTAAAGTGTTATTGACAAAAAGTTGTCAAAATGATCTCTGTCGATACAGATTCTCGAAAAAGACTTAAAACACTTTATTACTTTACATACTTTATTATGCACGCCAGGCCAGTACTACTCTTGCAAGCCTATAGACAGAACATATGATATCTCCGTATTCGCGTTTTTGTAGTTTACACAGAGACAATAATGGTATTGTTTTCAAAAATTGCACTTTGAAACCCGTTTTCAAAAGTTTGCATTTTTAGGCCCCCAAAATGCTATTGCTGTGTAAATGAACATCCAAAAAGTCTTATTTTTTTTGTTGAAAACAGTGCCGAGTAAGAGCTGGGCTTCCTCTTTTGCTCTTGCATCATGCTGCATCCACATCTATAGGTGTCAGTATAAAGTCAAAGAACACTGTATTTGTGAGAGAAACAATGTTAAACAACTTTGTTTTTTTCTGTGAGGGGTTGAGGGTCTGTCTATATAAACTTCCTTTATCCACTTCACAACTTGGAACGCACTTCAAAATGGCAGCAGGGATTCCCTGGGGGGAAGTACGTAGGGAAGTGTGTTTACAGTGACAAAATGCACTTAACTAAGCGACAGTGTAAGGATGGATTCCCTACGGTGGTTCAGGCTGTAGGATTGCCGAATGACTAAAGAAACGTTATCAGCACGATGGTATAAAACTGTACATTTCTAGTCTATTACCACCCACTGCCACTTATACCAATGACGGAAATAAGCGCGGTTAGAATAGCTATATGTGGGAGAGCGTTGCTATTAAGTGACTATTGTATTGCAATAGGTAGCACTTTAATATTAACCTTGAATCAAGACTAGTTAGCACATAATTAATAATTGAAATGGTTTAATAACAATATTTTGTTATGGTTACACTTGAATTGGTTACAAAATAGATGAAGGATGGTAAAACATGAACAATTAATTCTACCCAGCATGTATGTAAAATATTACCTGAGAGAGAGAGAGAGAGAGAGAAAGAGGGAGAGAGGGCAGAGCCCCAAGAAGAGAGTCCCAGCAAAGAAAGAGAGGTAGCAAAGAAAAGAGACAGAGCAACAGTTACAGTCCTCTTTTATCCCTTCCTTGACCATGTGACTAAAAACCAAATGTGAGACATTCAAACTGACCAATCAGCAGATTACAACTTCACCCACTGGGCAAAAGGTGTGACAATTAGCAGACCCCCGATGTATACACATGTTGGCCTACAGGCCTTGATCGATATCAGCACTTCTGTGCCTTCAGGAATGCCAAATGGCCCTTTTGTTACTGAAGATAGGTTTGGGACAGGAAAGCAGAAGTCTTTGATAATTTTTGACCCTACAACAGGTTTCATTGTTTCAAGATGCAATTTTATGGCGTGGTAGTATGTCCTAAAGCTTGCCTATCTTGTGCTAAACACTCAACAGTATCTACATTTTCTTCAGAAAAAGAGTACATACTTTTAGGGCATAGGATAAATAGATGAATTGGGACGCATCCCATTAAATCTGTGAGGGCCAGAAGACAAAATTACATTTATATTCAAGATAAATTCTCTGAAAACAAGCTGTAATGTATTGTGCAGATTTGCTTTTCAGGTCAAAGTAATTGTTTAGAGAAAGTTCTGATATTTTTCCTGAAAAACAAGACAAAGACATTTATTAAAAAGATGATTTCCCCTTGTTGTGGGGTTCAGAAATAAGTAAATAGCTTCAAAAATGTAAAAAACTCAATGTCAAATTTAAATGGAACATATGCATTGAATTAGCTTTGTTTTCCCTTAATCTAATGGTAAATGTTTTTTTTTCTTCTAGCATAAAACCTAAATTTGTAAGCATAAATTAACCAAATTTTGTGTGGTTTATGCTTTAAATGAGAAAAAAATTGCAAAAGAAAAAATCTATAAAATATCTTAAATCAAGATATACATTTTCTATCTTACATACGTTAACACAAATCTGCTTTTCAAGTAAATTTATCTTGTTTCAGGAATGTTTAGATATTTTACTGGTAAACAATATAAAAATATTTATCAAGCAAATTATGTATTGCACTTTTTACATGCAGGCAACTGTTTCAACTGGTAAGTATTTTCGTCTTACTGCTCTAAATTTAAAACAGCTATGTTTACTTATTAGCACTTACTTATTAATACACTGCAGAGCAGCAAAAGAGATAAATGCTTTGTCAGTCACTGCTGATAGTGTTTAATGTGCCTCAGTAATGACAACACTGCACTGTTTGCAACAAACCTGCACAGGAGGAAAGACAGATGACAATATCTCACACCGGATCTCATTAGAGGCTATTTGGTGAATTTCCTGTTCCAAATGCTGAAAACAGTTGGTTACAGGGGCTGTAACTTTTTTGGGGTGAGAGCATCATATTCCTGTCTGCTCAGGAACTCTTCTCAATCTACAGCAGCCCACGTTTCATGCATCATCATACATACATCACACACACAACGAACTGAGACTCAGAACCTGGAAGCAGACTGAGCCCTCATCTGCTCCGCAGACGTGGGCTGGGTGACAATTATCAAAACGCACTGATTGTGAACAGAGAGAGATAAGAGGGGGAGGAAAAGATGGTGATGAGGAGGATGTATGTAGAGATGGATAAATGTGTTGATCAGGATCACAGTTGGCTGAAAGGGTGAATAGGGTTGAAGAGAAAAGGGAGCTTATAGAGAAAATGTTCCAGTCAGAAATGAATGCTGAACAAATACCCTCCTTAAAGTTGTGATATCGCTCATCGCCTTTAAAAGAATATTCCACATTTAACTTAAAGAAGAATTCACCCCAAAGTTTTTCTAAACCTGTATGAGTTTCTTTCTTCTGTTGAACACAAAATATATTTTGATGAATGATGGTAATCAAGCAGTTGCCGGTAGCCATTGACTTCCATAGTATTTTTTCCATACTCTGGAAGTCAATGGCTACTGGCAACTGTTTCCCAACATTCTTCAAAATATCTTCTTTTGTGTTTAACAGAAGAAAGAAACTCATACAAGTTTAGAACAACTTGAGGGTGAGTAAATGATGACAGGATTTAAATTTTTGGGCCATTCTTTTCAATATAATGGAGGACTGTTGCTGTCAACCTTCAAAAAAAGCAAAATAAAAAAGCAACATAAAAGTTTTAAAAAAGAGGCCCGTGCACTACATTCCCAGTTTTCTGAAGTCATATGATAGCTTTGTGTGGGAAACATACTGAAATTTCGAAATAGATTTTTCCACAGAGCCTAGGGCTGCTAATAAAATAAATGTACATATAAAAATATAAAAATGAATGAACAATAATTTAATTAATATCTGTCAGGTACAGGGACATTTTCATTTCACAGTATTCAAAAACAACAAAATATGTATTAGAGTTTATGTATATTAGTGTAATATACTGTATTTTTTGTTGGTCCTTATTACTCTGATTTAATTACATCAAAATATATAAATGAGAAAATATAGTCTTAAAGGCAGTGGATTTTTAGGCCAAGCCATGAGAGGCAGAGCAGGCAGTGGGAGACCAAAGGCCGTGTTGCTGAAGTCTGGATGATGGAGCACGATATACTGCACATACATATGTATACAGCTGATTCTGGGACCCTAAGGAGAAGGCTTATAAAACTGATATATAGCATGGAGGACATACTGTACCCTGCTCCTGCAATGAGGTGCATTCTGGGAGTACTGCATATTATATATTCCTCAAACCTCATGAATATTACTCCAGCTTTTGCATGCAGGGAGAAGCAAGAGTCAATGCATACTGAAACTGACAAAACTACTTTAACAGCTTAACACTGTACATTGCTATAAGTTGAATCATAGTTAACTTTTTTTTCCTATTGGAGCATCAGTTTAATATTCATGATAAATGAACAAAGGTCTGTGAGTGCATCTAAGCCTTTAATATCTAAAAAAGTTCAAGTATAATAGAGACCTATAAACAGCAGTGCTGCTGCAATGATTGCTGTTGGGAGCGAGGGTTGTTTTTTGTAATGTTGTTGATGATGTGTTGACAGAATTCTATCTAAGCCAATTAGAAGAAGGCAGAAGCCCTGGAGCTTGTAGAAGTGCAAGGTTTAGGGTCACTTGCTGTGTCACTGAAATCAATCATCTATGAACACTCCGTGCATCAGCGACAGACATTTTCATAAACCCTCCACCCCCTGGGCGCCAGCGCTCCAATGAAAAACAACGTTCTGCCCACACTATGGACATCATTACCCTTTAAAAGCTCCTCTCCGCCAGAACGCTGGGCTGACATAGGGCCTCTGGTGGCTTTGAAGGACAGGCTAGAGAAGATTACAGCTGTAAAGCACATCCTTGTTGGGGAGAGAGAGGGAATTCATAGATGTGCAACCTATTGAAAGGATTGCGGATACTTGAAGGAGGAAGATAAGGCTCTGGCCAGGCAGCCAGACAAACCTTCCTCCAGGGCTGGTGTGGATGAAGACAGTAGAGTCTGCTTTCGATGTAGAATGATGCCATGGTGGGATTTTCGACCTTGCGGGTGTGATTCTCAACCGGAGCACGGCCCAGATCTTTAGTAAACCTAATATTCCTCCAGCCTCTCCAGCCACACCATCGTTACAGGTGACCTTGTAGGGGCTCGGGAGGCCCTGGTGGTCAGGTGAGAAGATAAGCCCTGGACTCGTTTGATTTACAGTGCTGTCTTCTGAAGGATCAGCCTGCCTGCCTGCTGTCTCTCTTAATGGATAATTCCATTCCGCTGAAAGTTACTTAATCCCTCCATCATGGCAGGAACCTTGATTCACCTCTGTATGCCCCTGCTCTCTTTCTCCATGACAGCTTCTGCGCTCCTGACCTCTCCTTGGCTTCTCACATCCTGCGAGGCGCCTGGTTTTAGTCTAGCCTCGAGCGCTGGGCAAACCCCATGGTTCTGTTCACAATTGAATGTGAAATTAAGCATAGTACTTTTTTAAGGTAATCAAATTCACACAGAAGATATACTTACAGGGACCTGAAGTAAAATATTATAAAATAAATAAAAGTTTAAATTTAACTATTGTAAGTTATTATGAAATATTTATGTTTATATATTATAACATTTTATATGATAGAATAATATAATTTTCATTGTATATATTAAATTGCATAATATTTAATTATTATTAATATTAAACTATGAAGAGCCAAACAGGAAATAATTATATAAAATCTGAATATTTAAATGTAAATTGTGAATATATACAGTATATATTCAGACTTATATCTATATATTGCAACTTTCATGTATACATCCAGACTTGTAAGTACATATTCACAATTTACATTTATATATTCAGACTTAAAACTATAAATTCAGATTTACATTTTTATATATTACGATTTGTATCTATATATTCAGACATATAACTATATATTCGGATTTACATTTATATAGTCAGATTTCTAAACATATATTCTGATTTACTTCTATATATTCAGAATTTTAACTATGTATTCTGATTTACATGTATATATTCTGATTTATAAATATATATTCAGATTTACTTCTATATATTCACAATTTACATTTATATATTCAGATTTTATATAATTATTTCCTGTTTGGCCCTTCATAAAAATTGCATAATATTTTATAGTATCATGTATTAATATAATATGTATACTTATTTACACACACACACACACACACACAATTTTTTTTAAGTGCGCACTGATGACACATAAACAGGAAAAAGTGAAATATCACGCGTCACTCGCTTCATATCATTTTACCCACGAACCATTTAAAAACACTCCCTCCCATCTTCAATCCCATTTACTGACACAAAATCATATCCGCAAATGTAATCATGTCAAAGCGAGAGTTTTGATGTGGCGTGAACTGAAAAGGTTACGTGTTAAATTGCAGAGTGGATGATGGATGTCAGAACCGCTCACTCCATGCTTTAGGACTGCTGGCATGATAGACTCGCCAACCTTCATTACACATTCATTTTTCATTAAAGTGCTGTTTTAATTCATTCCTCTAAAATTAACATTTTATTGAGGTCAGTGTGTAATGGTCCCATTAACACAGAAAACTTGCAGCATAATTTTAAATCACATGTGGCCTTTTATTAGTAAGACACATTAGGTTTTGATTTTAGAGCATGTTATTGTGCAAATGCCAGAAGATATTGAGCCACTTTATTTTAACATTGTCAACTCATCAGTCTGCTATCTGCAGACCTCTCAGAAACAACAGTCACTTAGGAAGAACAAAACTGTGAAAGTGGTTTACAAATGTAAAGATCAATGTTGAGAAAAATTAACTAACAATCATAAATTGCTCCATTGTGCATTTACTGAAAACATTAGTCAGTGAACATTAGCACATGGAAGATGTCAGCAGGGAGCTAGTGCGTGGGCTAAGAAAATATAAAAGATTTGATGAACCATTAAAAAACTACTGTGCTAGACACAACCAGGGGTTAAAGTTTGGTTAGTTAGCATAGGTAGCATAGTTAGAAGCTGTAACTACACAATTTGTTTCAAACAAATAGCATTGTTTGTGTTTGATTTATATTTCCCGCTGTCTGCTGCATTTGACATCACAGCCCAAAACAGACTATCAAAATGTCATGTTGCTCCAGAGTAAGTCACATGACATTTATGAAGCAGGTGATTGGTTGGAAAAGTGTGCACCTATGAGCAAAGATGGCACTTTACAAACCACTAAGGCCTTGTGCCAGCTGAGTAATTGCTTTCTCTAGGTATTTTAGGCATCCTTGGATAACACACGATGATATTTGTAATGTAAACAAACGTTTACAACACAAGAGTATCAGGCCACAGTACATCAGCATTTCTTGTTGTACACAATTACCCTGGGAAAATCAAAACAGGAGAATAAGGTAAGTTTGCCATGTTTTTGTTTATAAGAGTACAGTAAGATTTTTGGGACGTTTGACATTGTGTGTGAACATTGCAAAATGGTAGTAATTTGATACTATGCTAGCATTAAATCTAAAAGTGTTTGTCCTAGGGAACTTCAGATTATTAATCAAACGGGATTTTAATGCAGCAATTTTGAATGTTCTTTTGATCTTGTTGTGTTGTTGGCTGATACTGTGGTGTTGTCGTTATTATTTGCTTCATTTTTGAGTCACGCTGTGACAGTAGCGCACCACTCAACATCCGCAGCATAAATCTAGTGAACTGACCGATAGCCTATATATAGAATACATCTGAGACTATAAGATTTCTTTTATTTAAAGCGCTCTTGAGAGAACATTGTATTTACCTTACAGTCCAAAATGATTCCATGCTTCATTATTTATTTAGACTCAATTTCCTGAGCATCTGATCAATCAGAGGCCCATTTCCCTCCGGACATGTGAAAATGTATATGATTTGTTGAGGTTGTGGTAATTCTAACAGTAATTATCTGCTATGGACGTTTTTTTTTTTTTTTATATTTAACACAGAAAACTTGCAGCATAATTTTAAATCACATGTGGCCTTTTATTAGTAAGACACATTAGGTTTTGATTTTAGAGCATGTTATTGTGCAAATGCCAGAAGATATTGAGCCACTTTATTTTAACATTGTCAACTCATCAGTCTGCTATCTGCAGACCTCTCAGAAACAACAGTCACTTAGGAAGAACAAAACTGTGAAAGTGGTTTACAAATGTAAAGATCAATGTTGAGAAAAATTAACTAACAATCATAAATTGCTCCATTGTGCATTTACTGAAAACATTAGTCAGTGAACATTAGCACATGGAAGATGTCAGCAGGGAGCTAGTGCGTGGGCTAAGAAAATATAAAAGATTTGATGAACCATTAAAAAACTACTGTGCTAGACACAACCAGGGGTTAAAGTTTGGTTAGTTAGCATAGGTAGCATAGTTAGAAGCTGTAACTACACAATTTGTTTCAAACAAATAGCATTGTTTGTGTTTGATTTATATTTCCCGCTGTCTGCTGCATTTGACATCACAGCCCAAAACAGACTATCAAAATGTCATGTTGCTCCAGAGTAAGTCACATGACATTTATGAAGCAGGTGATTGGTTGGAAAAGTGTGCACCTATGAGCAAAGATGGCACTTTACAAACCACTAAGGCCTTGTGCCAGCTGAGTAATTGCTTTCTCTAGGTATTTTAGGCATCCTTGGATAACACACGATGATATTTGTAATGTAAACAAACGTTTACAACACAAGAGTATCAGGCCACAGTACATCAGCATTTCTTGTTGTACACAATTACCCTGGGAAAATCAAAACAGGAGAATAAGGTAAGTTTGCCATGTTTTTGTTTATAAGAGTACAGTAAGATTTTTGGGACGTTTGACATTGTGTGTGAACATTGCAAAATGGTAGTAATTTGATACTATGCTAGCATTAAATCTAAAAGTGTTTGTCCTAGGGAACTTCAGATTATTAATCAAACGGGATTTTAATGCAGCAATTTTGAATGTTCTTTTGATCTTGTTGTGTTGTTGGCTGATACTGTGGTGTTGTCGTTATTATTTGCTTCATTTTTGAGTCACGCTGTGACAGTAGCGCACCACTCAACATCCGCAGCATAAATCTAGTGAACTGACCGATAGCCTATATATAGAATACATCTGAGACTATAAGATTTCTTTTATTTAAAGCGCTCTTGAGAGAACATTGTATTTACCTTACAGTCCAAAATGATTCCATGCTTCATTATTTATTTAGACTCAATTTCCTGAGCATCTGATCAATCAGAGGCCCATTTCCCTCCGGACATGTGAAAATGTATATGATTTGTTGAGGTTGTGGTAATTCTAACAGTAATTATCTGCTATGGACGTTTTTTTTTTTTTTTTATATATCAAATTGAGAAGTGCAGCCTGACTGAAACAAACTAATAAAGCTTCAGATGGCTGAGACGGGAGTAAATGCAATAAAGGCAGGAGTGAATTATCTTACAGGAGCTCAGTCCCCACTGGGGAAATTCATTTAGCTCTCCTGCAGTGAGAGATTCCTGGTGTAAGGATGTCTGAGATTTTGTTTGAGCCACACTAACAAAATAGAGAAACAATTTATGTTTCAGTTTAGCAGTGAATTTAACAAATATGTTCTGCAAACAGCTTTAATTTTCAGTGTTATCTATGGTTTTGAGTTTCTTTGGACCAACCCTATCTATGCAATACAGTGGAGTCAATTTAACTAAGGTTGACTAGGTTATCTGCATAATTTTTTCTCTTTAAAGTGTGTGTCTCGCATATGTTTGTGTGCATACAAAAGATATATTCTCAGTATTAGCCTGACAACATGCTCTAATGTCAGACTGAGCTGCTTGTGATTTTTATATTGTAGATTTCTGTTTCTGTATTTGGTGCATTGGATTTCAACCTGTGGCTCCTAACCTTAACTTAAAAAAAAACAACAACAACTTTTTAAAAATCTTAAATGCTTAATTAATTAATTAATTAATTAATTTATTTTAGTGCTGTCAAACGATAATTGTGTGAGTAATCACATCCAAAATAAAGGTTTTTGTTTACATAATATATGTGTGTGTACTGTGTATATTTATTATGTATATATAAATACACACACATGCATGTATATTTTTAAGAAAAATATGTTTTGTTGATATATAAAATATAATTTATATATGAATATATATATATATATATATATACTGTATATACATGTAAATATTTTAAAAATATATATGTGTATGTTTGTATATTTATATATACATAATAATTATACACAGTACACACATATATTATGTAAACAAACACTTTTATTTTGGATGCGATTAATCGTGATTAATCGTTTGACAGCACTAATTTATTTATTTATTTATTTGAGTTTACCAGTTTATTCATTATTTTTTGTGCTAATGTTCTTTTTTGTATTTTTAAACAAAAAGTTATTTTGTTGTTTTAAAAATTTTTTTTTGTAACACTCACCCAACAAAAATAAAAAAAATCTAATAAATTGAGAGCCACTGTATTGGTGCATTGCAGCATTTGCATTTGAACCCCACAGTATGGTTGAAATATTTTCTTTCTTGGAACACAGTAGATTGTGCCTGATGACATTGTGGATTACAGTTCGGAAGTTAGGGGGAAGTGCACTCATATCTTTCTCATTACGCTTGTGGATCAGGTGGGATGTGTAAAGATGGAATTGCGATGGGAGGCAGATTAGGATGGAGAAAGAACTGTAAATTTAATGTGCGGTATGCTCTTTTTGTGTATATATGAGAGCGAAAAGAAGACTGAGAGAGAGAATGGAAATGGAGAGAAGGAAAAGAGGGAAACAGTAAGATTGCGGTGAAGCTTTAATGTCTGGGAGAATGTCTTCCTGGCAGAGAAGATGAATAGAGCAGCACGTCTCAAAAGCAGAAGCTCCCCTGCTGATCAGCAAGCTTCAGGTCTCATCATGTACGTAGACTCTAAAAATATACACCCAGATACCTCCGCCACCACACCTTTGCCTCTCTTTACTTGCTTATCTCCTGCCATTTTTCCTGTCTGATTTTGTATGCATAAATTATTTCTTCTAGAAGTGATCTGAGGGAATTTTCATAAATTGCTTGCTGATGCTTCAGCTGCTATCGCTGTGCCATTTTAAAATTTATTTGTGAAAACTCAAAGCCCAAAGAGGATACAGATGTCCCTTTGTGTGTTGCTCTGTCCAAACATGACATTACTTTTTGAATTGCTGAAAAATAGCCAATTAGGTCTCTCAGATGGTGAGAGACACGCAAATATGGATGATGAGATAATATCTGTACAAAGTGATAAAAAATGTCTACTATTGCAATGTGGTTAATGGATGTGTGGTGTTTAAACTCATTTGATATATGGTATTTTTATGTAGTCAACACACAAGGTGGCATTACTTCTTGATCAGTCTTGTGTAAACATACTTTTGACTGTTAATTTTGGTCCAGTCCACTTGGCACTTTTTGTTCTGGCCTTTTTTTTGACTGACATGTTAATGAGACCCACCATGGTTTGTTTTGTTTTTATATGCAGTTTAGAGGATATATCTGAAATATTTGAGACCTTAGTAGTTAGTCATTGTGGAAAAAAGAGCTTATTGCATTAAATGGATACATATAAACGTTGAATTTTTCAGGTGAATACTACTTCCATACTATGTGTACTACTGTTCAAAGGTTTGGGTTCAGTAAGATGTAATGTTTTTGAAATAAGTCTTATGCTCATCAAGGCTGCATTTATTTGGTGAAACTGTATTACTGTGAACCATTATTGCAATTTAAAATAACTATTTTACATTTTAATTATTTTAAAATGTAATTTATTCCAGTGATGGCAAAGATGAATTTTCAGCATCATTACTCCAGTCTTCAGTGTCACATGATCCTTGAGAAATCATTCTAATATGCTGATTTGGTGCTTAGAAAAACATTTCTTATTATTATCAATGTTGAAACTGTTGTGCTGCTTAAAATTTGTATGGAAAACATGATACGTCAGGACTCTTTGATGAATAGAAAATCCAAAAGAACAGCTTGTTTATTTAAAAAGTGTTTACTATCACTTTTGATCAATTTAATGCATTCTTGCTGAATAAAAGTATTAATTTCTCTTTTAAAAAATCTTACTGACCCTGATTTTTAATGCAAGTAGTCACTCATGCAGTGACTTACCAAAAGTCTTAACTGCTTTTAAGCAGTGGGTGAAGTCCGAATTTTATTTATTAAATTAGGTTTATTTAAAACCAAGAGCATTCATTCATGCAGTAACATTAGCAATTATCAATAATTTTGTACTATTACAGCCCTTAGGATTTTTTTTATCACTTCAAGATAGAGACCTGCACCCGCGGGACCCAACACATCAGGGTGCGGCGCGGGACAACTTTTGATGGGCGAGTGCCGGTGCGGGCGGGAAGAGACTCGTGTGTGTGCGGGATGCGGGAGAATAAAATGATTCGCGGGACTCCCGCAAAATAAAAATTATCTAAATATAAAGTGTCTAAAACATATAAATTGTTATATATCTGTTGTACAAAAGCAAAAAGAACAACTAATATTAACATTAAAATGATTAGCG
>NW_015657961.1:15094-15468 GCF_001515625.1 Sinocyclocheilus rhinocerous | reverse complement strand
CCCCTCAGGGCGACCCAGATACGGTAGACCAGTCAGGGTAGCATGAAAGCGTAAACCCAGCCCGGACGCCCAGGAAATTTTTGCAGTGACACGCCGGGGGCCTGATGATCACGAAGGCTCACGCAGAAGCCTGTGTTATAGCCGCATGATCCAGGAAGTATGAAGCCAAACCCGGCTTTTCTTACTGTCTGGACATATATCGACGAGTGAAATAAACACTGCAAGTCGAGCACCCGGTTTCTGAACCCAGCAGAGGGGGTGCCCATCGAGGACCTACCCTAGAAAGGGACAGAAACACACAGGTCCCGGGAAACACTGCAAAGAAACTAGCAGAAGGGTTATACACACAACCACCAGCTCATTAAATACACACA
>NW_015657961.1:1530-14633 GCF_001515625.1 Sinocyclocheilus rhinocerous | reverse complement strand
CAGCAGCCCATGCTTGCTTTTCTGTTAAAAATAACAGTGGTTTGTTAATGTTGATGCTTAGCCTAAATAACAAATATTTTATCGGGAGCATTTATGCTGGGATGTTGTGGAGCTTAGGAGATGTTACAGAACCATTTCATGTAAATTTCTTCGATGTACTGAAAAAGTCTGGTTAGATACACATTACTTTTATGCGGGAGCGGGACAAAACATGAATGTCGCGGGCAGGCGCGGAACAGAATCTTGCGGGAGCGGGACTGAAAAATCCGTCCCGCGCAGGTCTCTACTTCAAGACTTGATATGTGACTAAAAATAACTGTACCCTAAAATGTTATATATTGTCCCTGAATTGAATTAGTTATTTTTTTCTAATCCTTTCAGAAACCGAGCAAATCTCTTTTATTGTAATATATTACATAGTGTTTATTGACTGCAGTGCAGTTGTACGTGTACAGCATTACGTAAGGAGGTCAGAGGTTTATTTTTACCGAGAGCTAACGGTCTGTGCCATTTTGAAGATCACAAAAGAAAAAGCTTTGAGTTCTGTCACTGTGATAAAGTGTCTGTGTAACCGTGAGGATCAACTACTGTGCCGTCAGTGGGAAAGTGCCGCTGACATCATTGCTATTGGCAGCTAGGCAGGATGTATTGGTCAGTAAGGACAAGGCAGTCAGGTCCCCCCCCCAACCCTGTACAGAAATGTGTTTTGAACACACTGTTACCGATAAACAAACAAGTAATGACTTATTAGCATTGCCTCGTTCTAATGACTGCTGCGTGCCGGTTTGACAGAGTAGAGTAATTAATTTCATAAATGTTAAATATGGTAAATTAATGTTGCTCGTGTCCTGCATAGCTTGAAGGGCGTTATTTGACGGGTTTGCCAACCTCCCTCTAGCAACATCTGAATTTGAGTTATGACTTAATTTGGCTAGGTTTAGATGAGAATATTCATTTTGTTTTGCTAGTAATTTGAATAGTTCATTTCAGTTTATATGTATTTATGTTTATGTATTTATTATATACATGAACCACCATCAACCGACGGGGCTGATGAATAATTTTGAGGGCTTTTTGCAAGATTTACTTATCAAGAAAGTGAGGAAATGACAGAAATGACAAGGATGGGGGGAAACAGGATTGGTGGTTGAAATGGGCAACCATGTCAAACATAGGTCATAGCAGTCAAGGTTTGGATGGTTAGCATAGTCAATATCCCTTGATGGTAGATGCCATAACTACAACATCTGAATTCAGGTTCACTGTTGAGTGGGAATGCTAATGAATGGCTTTCTCCAGGTATTATAGACCTAGAAGGGAAAACATTGCCGCATGAGCGATACAAGTGAGAGAGAGTGGAATGTTATATGTTAGAAATTTTATGTTAGAAATATTTGCAATTATTAATTGTAATGCATTTTTACAGAAAGGGGTTAATCACAATGTAGTCACATTTTGACTGGTTTGTAATTTGACTAGTTAATTTATGCATTTACACTACCATTCAAAAGTTTGGGCTCAGTAAGATTTTGTTTTTTTTGATCAGAAGTGAAAGACAAATGATGTCAGTAAAGACATATGATGGTACAAAAGATTTCTATTTCAAATAAATGCTGTTATGTTGAACTTTCTATTCATCAAAAAATCCTGAAAAATAGTATCATAGTTATAAGATATAAAGCAGAACAGCTGTTTTCAACATTGATTATTCACAGGAATAAATTAACATTTTAAAATATATTAAATATAAAAGTTAAACTATTAATACTAATAATACTAATACTATTTCACAAAATTACAATTTTTACTGTATTTTTGATCAAATAAATGCAGCTTTGGTCCACACGAGGGACTTCTTTCAAAACATTAAAAAACGTACTGACTGTCAAACTTTAGAACAGTGTATGATATTTTGTGCATGAATTTGTCATGTTATGCATATATCTGATTAATCTCACATATACAATACATTTGAGTGAGATAATTGACTTGCTAGCAAAGTGCTTCAGATAACTGGTATTCATTTACTGTTTGCTTCAGCTCATTTACTGTGATAGAATTTCAATCTGAAGGGTTGGCATCATCTCTTCTCAGGTGTTCTGGATCCAGACTGAAGCTTGTATAACAATCATTATCTTTCAGATTTTTTCTTCAAAAAACATTTTAATTCATCCCCAGTATATTGTAGTGTTACTTTCTTTTAGCCATGTTTTTATCAACAGTATTTTTAAATTTAAATCGTTTAATTATCATCATGATTTTTCCCCTTATCTTCATTTGTTGAACAAAATCAAAATACCCTTCGTTAACGACTATTTCTGTTAGTGATTATGTTGATAAGATTAGCACTTATTGCTGAACTGTCAAAAAAGGCACACATCAACCAACAAGCAATAATTTGCATGGGGCACAGAAAGACATATTTACTGTCTGTCCAAATAAACTGGTCATAATCCAGTCCAGCAGTGTCCGTCCTCCATGTCTCCACAGACTACTAAGCCATTAAGCTGACTGACTGCCCAAACGCCCGGGCCATAGATCCAGTGATATCCGCCTTCCAGTTTGCCTTTCCAGTGGCAGGAAATTGGACATTCTGATCCACTGTCTGTCCAAATCATATTGGACCTGGGAGTCCAGGCGCTCCGGGAACACAGGTCTTATCAGAGGACAAACACACCACTTGCACGGCTGTCCCTGTACACCAGCACTACATAAACCTCTATAATAACCAGCCCATCCTCCTTTCTCTCCTCCGCGGTGCTCTATTCCTGATCCTACCCTTCCTCTCAGCTTCTAGTTGTCTCTGATGAGTGCAATAGATTTCTTTACAGGGCCAAACAATGCAGGATCCTGAAATTGCATTAAAGCATGATAATGTAATGTAATCTCTCATGCCTGTGTAACGAATCAGCTCATGGGAAATATGAATAATTAATCATAACTAGTTATAATTAATTATGAATATTTTAGACGTGGTTGCCATGGGGACCAGGGTCCTGGCCCTCATTCACAGACAACTTGGCACCCAGTATGTTTATTGGGTGAGGGGTCTGTGAATGTTTGTTAATCTAATGAATAATTGATTTGTTAAATCAAATGAAAAATGGTGTGTCTGATTGGTCCAGACGCTACACCTGTAAGCTATCTGGTTTGCTGCTTGCCAGCACGCTTATTAGAGAAATATTGTGCGGCTGGGTGTGCATCTTCTCAGAATTCATGGATAATGAGTTTGAAGCATTTATTTTTGCAGCAAACTGTGGTGTGGAGGAAATGATTATGTTTTGCCTGAGCTTGACATATGGCTACTAATGACCACAACATTTGTTCTATAAATCTGTAACACCATTAATGTTTTCAAGAGCCTATAAATGTGCAGTATTTCCTCTCTTTTAACCCTGATAGATGTAGGAGCGCTTTAGGCCATTCCACTGTAGATACCAGACCCGTTTACACTGCTTCTTAAAGAAAGAGTTCATTCAGACCAGTAACCTTACATCCTTTTTATTTAAAACACACACACACACGCACACACACACGCACGCACGCACACACACACATACAGGCGATAATCATCAGTTATGTTAGCCCTTTTCTTTGCACTTGTACAGTCTGACCTTACGCTTCCATTCCCTGGTATAAAGGCAAAGCAAACTTGCCCTAGGCTAGCCATATTTCACAACTCTTCTGGGACTGGCGTGATGGATCAGTCCTTCATATAGAAAACCCATAAAGCCTGATGTTTATGTGCAAGCAAATGAGTGTTTGTGTTTCATGCATGTGTTTGGAAAGATGAGTGTAGGCATGCTTGTCATATTTACATGTTTCCATAAATGATTAGTGAGTATGTTTGCATTTGCGGGTCACTAGTCGGGTTTCCAGCTGCATATTTTCAGGTGAAATGTGGAATATTGCATAAAAAAATGGTGGCAATACAATTTCCAAAATGAGCATTAAAAAAATAATATTTGCTCACTTAAGGTGAATTTTTTTTTATTCTGTCCACTGTAAAATAATATTGTTGTAAATTTTATAAGAAACTATTATTTCACTTTTTCTACTTCAAAATTCAAGTTACTTGCCATTTCTTTGTAATTACTTGTGAAATTTACTAACAATTTCTATGTACTTTTTTTTTGCGCAAGAAGGCATGGTTTTGTTCTCTTGAACAGATGAGATGGAAATTCTGCTTCATTTCCTGTTTATTTAGTTAGTGTTTTGTCATAAATTACATTTGTCAACTTGGATTGAAAGCTAATGATGGTCAACATTCATATTTTATATAGGTATATTCAGTCAATTTGAGCTAATAATGTGCTGTTTGAGCATAAATAATATCTGCAAAGTTGCGGCGCTGAAAGTTCAATGCAAACGGAGATATCGTCTTTTAAAATTCTGGCAGTTTAATGCCTACAAAAACGGCTCGTAGGGTCTACAACGAGTTACTTCCCGGGTTTGTGACATCACAAACCCTGATAAACCCCGCCCCCAGGAACATGCAACAAAGGGGGCGGGGCCATTTTGCGCTGTTTTAGAGAAGAGGAAGAAAACTAGGGGTGCACATAAAAATCTATTCATATATGAATCATGATTCTGTCTTCTAACGATTCTAATGGATTCACAAGTTTCAAAATCAATGTTCTAAAGCAGCGTTCTCATCCTGTTCCTGGCCTCGCCCTGCTCTGCACATGCTCTGCACATGCTCTGCACATGCTCTGCATCTCTCTCTCTCTCATTCAGATCATCAGTTCAGTGAATACACTTATTTTCATAAGTTTTTTCATACTATAGTTATGAGAAGCGTTATACATGGATGTGTGTGCGGTTGCCGAACTGTATTAAAGCTTTAATCAGAATAAAACCGTATATTAAAAGCTAACAGAAACAGTAGCATTTACAAATAACAGCGTATCTAAAAGTATGAGACGACAACAAACAAAAAACATACCATTAAGAGCCGTGCTTGCACAGGTTCTGCGCGATCCTCTTCAATAATATCCTCTGTGTCTCAATCGGGCTCAAATTGATAAGCAATATAGACGACGCCATTGTTTACAATATAACCGGAGCACATGCAGCTGAGGAGTGGGGCAGGACGTTTAGACGCGCACTAGAGGCGGTTTAGCCAATCACAACACTGGACTAGCACTGGACTAGCTAACCAATCAGAGCCCATCCCGTATTTCTGAGGGAGGGGCTTCATAAAAGCAGGAAATGATCAGCGCGTTTATAGGGGAAATGATAGAGCAGTGTAGAATAAAGGTAAATTATTTGGAAAATAATGAAATTTTTTTTTTAAACGAAGCATTAACACATGTTAGACTGCACCCCATAAACACAATCAAGACTAGAAAAAAAACAGTCAACCACCCCTTTAACATCTGAAGAACCTTTCTGTTTCACAAAAGGTTCTTTGTGGCGAAAGAAGGTTCTTCATATTACAAAAAGGTAAGAAAGAGATGGTTCTTTAAAGAACCTTTGACTGAATGGTTCTTTGTGGAACCAAAAATGGTTCTTCTATGGCATCGCTTGATGAACCTTTTGAAGCACCATTATTTTTAAAAGTGTTTTAGTATTGTTATTATTATTATTATTATTATTGAAAGAAATGTATACGTAGGGTTTCTAGTACAGGTTTTCTATTTTACATAGTTCTTTTGAACTTTTTATTTGGAATATAATATAAGAATATAACTTTTTATAAAGAATCCTGAAAAAAGTGTCACTTTTTCCACAAGAATATTAAGGATCACAAATGTTTTCAACATTGATAACAAAAATGTTTTTTTGAGCACCAAATCAGCATATTAGGATGATTTCTGAAGGATCATGTGACACTAAAGACTGGGCTAATGAATGCTGAATAATTCGGCTTTGTCAACACAGGAATAAATTGCGTTTTAAAATGTACATTTATTTAGTTTTTATAAACTGTAATAATTTTCACATTTTAACTGTATTTTTGATCAAATATATGCAGCTTTGGTGAGCATAAGAGGTTTCTTGCATACACTTTAAAAACTCTTACAGACCCCAAGCATTTGAATGGTAGTATAAATGATGAAGCCAGTATTTTCTTAAACATTCAGTAAACAATTGACACTTGATAGGTGAAAAAAAAATGCCTGACACATCCTAACACTTCAAAAATGTTTTGCTGCTTCAAGCCTGTTGGAGGCAACATTGAACCTCTATCTAAAACTACCTCAGACACAAACTCCCCACTGGAGACAAAAACCTGCTGTGATGCTGAAAATTTGCAGGCAGGTGCTCCAAGCTGCTGTGGCCATGTTTGACATGTCTTGCAGGGTTTTAAGAAAAAAAAACGTCCAAATTCAGTGCAGTGATGTGATCAGAATGAGACGTCTTGTTTGTCAAACATCACAACTCCACCAATCAGAGCTATAACTCCAGATGAGGTTGTTCTGATGGGTTGTGAATACTCCGTCCTTTCAGGAAGGTAAATACAATTTTCCCAACACACTTCACATCTACAACTAGTGGTTAGTAGACTTCAGGTGAACTCTATTAAATTATGTGTAATTGCCTGGCAAGAGTGTCTTTTGTTGCATCACTGTTGAAAAAGCTCTCCATGGAATTGCCACAAATTGAAGAAATTGATTTTCCTCCCATTGCGATTATTTTTCCGTGTGAATTCACCCACAAACCTCCCCAGCCCCATCGCTCCGGGGTCATATCTTCACTTCTAGGCCCCATTACCCCATCCATTTATCTACAGGCCACAAAGGAGGACATTCACCTCAACTCCTCATGTACAGTATATTTAAGTCCCTAATAGTGTACTGGTAACATTGCTTCATGTCTTTTTGGCCAAGCGGTTGCATCTCTCTTCATAACGTAATTGAGGCAATAAAGCAACTCTCTTCAGCTGAAGACATTTACATTTATTCAGTTGGTAGATGTTTTTACAATTATTCAGTTGGCTGATGCTATTATCTAGAGTCAGTTCCAAGTATACATTTTATCAGCATGTGCATTCCCTGGAAACAAAAACTATGGTGTTGCCAGTGCTGTGCTGTACTGTTTTGAGTGTGAGAATGTTAGTAGTTGATGGTTTGGCTAGTTAGCGTTCTCCAGTTACTGTAACTAAACAAAAGGTGTAATGGAGCTGTCTCGATTGATAGCCATTGAAAAGTATCTGTGTATTCTCATAAAACAGATTTTTATCCAAGCATGTAAATGTATTTGTTTATTAAACATGTACATTTATTTATCATGTAAATGTATTTATTTAGAAAGTTCTACCCCCTTATTTTGAGGAGGCATGTGTGTGTAAGGCAAATAATGATACCTTTTCCCTGTACTCGTCTCTCTGTCATTCACAGCTGACAGACTGTTGTGTAGCCGAATTCAGGTGCCAATTAGTGAGGACTCTAAGCTGATCCCAGACAAATGAACAACAGAGGACGGAAAGTGTGAGTGTGTGCATTTGCTGTATGTTTTTGTGTGTGTTTGACAAGGCTGTGTGTGTGTGGGTGGGTATATGTTCACTCTATCTTTCGACAAGACCAGAAAGTGCTGTGATACATGAAAATCCCAAATAATTCCTCATCTCTGCAGCATCCCAAAGGGAAGAGTAAAGGGATAAACCTGACCCCGAGGAAATACAGCTGCTCAGATGACAAATCACCAGTGTAATGGGAACAAAATGGGGTGTCCTGTGTAGAATCACAAAGAGAGGACAAAAATCTCCCAGGAATTGAAGCAATTAACAGGTTTAAGCTAATGTCTTGCATTTCTTTGTCTACATTTGGTTTACAGTGAGGAACTATGGGAGTCTGGTTTTAGAGGCCTTTAGGACTAAATTCTGTTTGATCTGTGGAAACCTTTCCTTAATAATTAAAGCGATTCGAATGTGAATTATTAGATCCAAATATGATTTTTGTAGTCTGAATCATGTACATGTAAAATCAAAGAGCAAAAATCCAAGTCTGGGATGTACAGTAGATCATCACATCAAAATCACATCCCATTCATGCGGACCTCACCAATACTTTTACTGCTAATAATTCAGTGAGAATAAGTGAAAGTGCTGAGGTGAGCTGATAAACAGACAGAGCTCTGGGAACTCAGTGTGAGCTTAGATGAGTTGGAATACCTTTGGTGTAGGTTAGATATCTCAATGACATGGACATGATTTGAATGATTTGATTTACTGTACTGTAGCTGACTGTAAAGTTTAGAATGTTGGGTTATACTGTGTATACAGTGGGTACGGAAAGTATTCAGACCCCCTTAAATTTTTCACTCTTTGTTATATTGCAGCCATTTGCTAAAATCATTTAAGTTAATTTTTTTTCCTCATTAATGTACACACAGCACCCCATATTGACAGAAAAACACAGAATTGTTGACATCTTTGCAGATTTATTAAAAAAGAAAAACTGAAAAATGCTCAGTATTTAGTAGAAGCACCCTCTTGATCTAATACAGCCATGAGTCTTTTTAGGAAAGATGCAACAAGTTTTTCACACATGGATTTGGGGATCCTCTGCCATTCCTCCTTGCAAATCCTCTCCAGTTCTGTCAGGTTGGACGGTAAACGTTGGTGGACAGCCATTTTTAGGTCTCTCCAGAGATGCTCAATTGGGTTTAAGTCAGGGCTCTGGCTGGGCCATTCAAGAACAGTCACAGAGTTGTTGTGAAGCCACTCCTTCGTTATTTTAACTGTGTGCTTAGGGTCATTGTCTTGTTGGAAGGTAAACCTTAGTTCCAGTCTGAGGTCCTGAGCACTCTGGAGAAGGTTTTCGCCCAGGATATCCCTGTACTTGGCCGCATTCATCTTTCCCTCGATTGCAACCAGTCGTCCTGTCCCTGCAGCTGAAAAACACCCCCACAGCATGATGCTGCCACCACCATGCTTCACTGTTGGGACAGGTGATGAGCAGTGCCTGGTTTTCTCCACACATACCGCTTAGAATTAAGGCCAAAAAGTTCTATCTTGGTCTCATCAGACCAGAGAATCTTATTTCTCACCATCTTGGAGTCCTTCAGGTGTTTTTTTAGCAAACTCCATGCGGGCTTTCATGTGTCTTGAACTGAGGAGAGGCTTCCGTCGGGCCACTCTGCCATAAAGCCCCGACTGGTGGAGGGCTGCAGTGATGGTTGACTTTCTACAACTTTCTCCCATCTCCCGACTGCATCTCTGGAGCTCAGCCACAGTGATCTTTGGGTTCTTCTTTACCTCTCTCACCAAGGCTCTTCTCCCCCGATAGCTCAGTTTGGCCGGACGGCCAGCTCTAGGAAGGGTTCTGGTCATCCCAAACGTCTTCCATTTAAGGATTATGGAGGCCACCGTGCTCTTAGGAACCTTAAGTGCAGCAGAAATTTTTCTGTAACCTTGGCCAGATCTGTGCCTTGCCACAATTCTGTCTCTGAGCTCTTCAGGCAATTCCTTTGACCTCATGATTCTCATTTGCTCTGACATGCACTGTGAGCTGTAAGGTCTTATATAGACAGGTGTGTGGCTTTCCTAATCAAGTCCAATCAGTATAATCAAACACAGCTGGACTCAAATGAAGGTGTAGAACCATCTCAAGGATGATCAGAAGAAATGGACAGCACCTGAGTTAAATATATGAGTGTCACAGCAAAGGGTCTGAATACTTAAGACCATGTGATATTTCAGTTTTTCTTTTTGAATAAATCTGCAAAAATGTCAACAAATCTGTGTTTTTCTGTCAATATGGGGTGCTATGTGTACATTAATGAGGAAAAAAAATTAACAAATGATTTTAGCAAATGGCTGCAATATAACAAAAAGTGAAAAATTTAAGGGGGTCTGAATACTTTCCGTACCCACTGTATACAACGTACTTGTAAACAAACAAACGGAAATTTTTTACATTTATTTTATAATGCATATAATGTTAATTTTATACACACACATACATAGATATATAATGCATGTATAAAATTAACTAAGCTAACTAATATATATATATATATATATATATATACACACACACACACATATATATATATAAATATATATACATATATGAATATACATATACACATTATATATATATACAGTGGGTACGGAAAGTATTCAGACCCCCTTAAATTTTTCACTCTTTGTTATATTGCAGCCATTTGCTAAAATCATTTAAGTTAATTTTTTTTCCTCATTAATGTACACACAGCACCCCATATTGACAGAAAAACACAGAATTGTTGACATTTTTGCAGATTTATTAAAAAAGAAAAACTGAAATATCACATAGTCCTAAGTATTCAGACCCTTTGCTGCGACACTCATATATTTAACTCAGGTGCTGTCCATCTCTTCTGATCATCCTTGAGATGGTTCTACACCTTCATTTGAGTCCAACTGTGTTTGATTATACTGATTGGACCTGATTAGGAAAGCCACACACCTGTCTATATAAGACCTTACAGCTCACAGTGCATGTCAGAGCAAATGAGAATCATGAGGTCAAAGGAACTGCCTGAAGAGCTCAGAGACAGAATCGTGGCAAGGCACAGATCTGGCCAAGGTTACAAAAAAAATTCTGCTGCACTTAAGGTTCCTAAGAGCACAGTGGCCTCCATAACCCTTAAATGGAAGACGTTTGGGACGACCAGAACCCTTCCCAGAGCTGGCCGTCTGGCCAAACTGAGCTATCGGGGGAGAAGAGCCTTGGTGAGAGAGGTAAAGAAGAATACACTGAAAAAAATGTTTCATTCATCCAATTAAAAAATTTTTTTGGTAATGATTCACATCTATATTTTTTTAACTTGAGCCAATGAAAAATAAATAACTTGCCCGTAGGGCAAAAATAAATAAATAATAAATAAAAAATTGAAAAACAAATAACTTGCCCTTAGGGCAAGTTATTTACAGTGGGTACGGAAAGTATTCAGACCCCCTTACATTTTTCACTCTTTGTTATATTGCAGCCATTTGTTAAAATCATTTAAGTTAATTTTTTTTCCTCATTAATGTACACACAGCACCCCATATTGACAGAAAAACACAGAATTGTTGACATTTTTGCAGATTTATTAAAAAAGAAAAACTGAAATATCACATGGTCCTAAGTATTCAGACCCTTTGCTGTGACACTCATATATTTAACTCAGGTGCTGTCCATTTGTTCTGATCATCCTTGAGATGGTTCTACACCTTCGTTTGAGTCCAGCTGTGTTTGATTATACTGATTGGACTTGATTAGGAAAGCCACACACCTGTCTATATAAGACCTTACAGCTCACAGTGCATGTCAGAGCAAATGAGAATCATGAGGTCAAAGGAACTGCCTGAAGAGCTCAGAGACAGAATTGTGGCAAGGCACAGATCTGGCCAAGGTTACAAAAAAATTTCTGCTGCACTTAAGGTTCCTAAGAGCACAGTGGCCTCCATAATCCTTAAATGGAAGACGTTTGGGACGGCCAGAACCCTTCCTAGAGCTGGCCGTCCGGCCAAACTGAGCTATTGGGGGAGAAGAGCCTTGGTGAGAGAGGTAAAGAAGAACCCAAAGATCACTGTGGCTGAGCTCCAGAGATGCAGTCGGGAGATGGGAGAAAGTTGTAGAAAGTCAACCATCACTGCAGCCCTCCACCAGTCGGGGCTTTATGGCAGAGTGGCCCGACGGAAGCCTCTCCTCAGTGCAAGACACATGAAAGCCCGCATGGAGTTTGCTAAAAAACATCTGAAGGACTCCAAGATGGTGAGAAATAAGATTCTCTGGTCTGATGAGACCAAGATAGAACTTTTTGGCCTTAATTCTAAGTGGTATGTGTGGAGAAAACCAGGCACCTGTCCAATACAGTCCCAACAGTGAAGCATGGTGGTGGCAGCATCATGCTGTGGGGGTGTTTTTCAGCTGCAGGGACAGGACGACTGGTTGCAATCGAGGGAAAGATGAATGCGGCCAAGTACAGGGATATCCTGGGCGAAAACCTTCTCCAGAGTGCTCAGGACCTCAGACTGGAACTAAGGTTTACCTTCCAACAAGACAATGACCCTAAGCACACCGCTAAAATAACGAAGGAGTGGCTTCTCAACAACTCTGTGACTGTTCTTGAATGGCCCGGCCAGAGCCCTGACTTAAACCCAATTGAGCATCTCTGGAGAGACCTAAAAATGGCTGTCCACCAACGTTTACCATCCCACCTGACAGAACTGGAGAGGATCTGCAAGGAGGAATGGCAGAGGATCCCCAATTCCAGGTGTGAAAAACTTGTTGCATCAAAAAGACTCATGGCTGTATTAGATCAAATGGGTGCTTCTACTAAATACTGAGCATTTTTCAGTTTTTCTTTTTTAATAAATTTGCAAAAATGTCAACAATTCTGTGTTTTTCTGTCAATATGGGGTGCTGTGTGTACATTAATGAGGAAAAAAAATTAACTTAAATGATTTTAGCAAATGGCTGCAATATAACAAAGAGTGAAAAATTTAAGGGGGTCTGAATACTTTCCGTACCCACTGTATGTAACTTCTTTCAGTTTAAATGCTTGGTTTTTGATGGGCCTGTGTGTGTGTGTTTAAATTTAGAAAATAATTTAGACTCATCCTTGCACTTACAGTAATGCACTTACAGTGGACGTTTATGGGGCAAGGCATTGCACCAAAGTATACATTAAAATACACATTGTTTTGAAAGTGAAAATATAGACTCAAGACTTTACACGTCTTAACATGGGACTAGTTTAATTAAAGGGGTCCTATTATGCTTTTTCACTTTTTACATTTTAGTCAGTGTGTAGTGTGTATGTTTGGGCATAAAAAAGATCTAGAAAGTTATGCTTTTTCACTTTTTTAATTTTAGTCAGTGTGTAGTGTGTATGTTTGGGCATAAAAAAGTCCACTCCAAAGGGAGATATTTCGTTTAAAAAAAATCCCTTTTCAAGAACTACAACGAACTGCTCGTTTGGACTACATCGTTGGTTTCCGGGCTTTGTGATATCACAAAGCGGCTCATTAGAATATCATTAAAAATAATCCCCGCCCACAGAAATTCGAATGGTTGGGGGGTGGGGAAGGGCGAGGTTGTGGTTAGAACGCTTGGTTGAGTGAGTGCATCAGACGAGACGATGAAGAAGAAGTGCTGCTGCAGAGTTAGTGCATCAGAGAAAAC
>NW_015657961.1:0-185 GCF_001515625.1 Sinocyclocheilus rhinocerous | reverse complement strand
CCCCTCAATCGCCCCAATATGAGGAGCTAGTGGAGGTGCTTACTCGTGCCGTGGCCAAGCTAAAAATCGATTGGCCCGCCGAGAAGCAGGCCGAGCCGCAGCGAAGCAAGCTAGATGAACGTTTCCTGCGCGCGAAGCCGACCACCTCCATGCCGGAGCCTGCCATTTTTCCCCGACCTTCACAC
>NW_015657960.1:89065-94777 GCF_001515625.1 Sinocyclocheilus rhinocerous | reverse complement strand
TGAGGTGATGTGAGCATTAAAGAGTATTACACACTCTCATGTAACGTCTGTTTCATAAGTGAGACTCAGAGAAGTATTAAACTTATGACAGTCAGGAAATCCCATCAGGTTTCAGTACAGCTAGAGACGCTCTGACCCATGAAACATGAAGACAATAAACACAGCTCTGATGATATATCTGTGTTTATCATCAAAATCAATGCGAACTCTTGTTTCTTTGTTTTTTTGAAAAAACGGAAAAGGTGTGTTTTTTTTCATATTTCTGTTTTAAACATTGCATCAAAAAAATGAATAAACGCAAGGCACACGGACCATGTGACCAGAGCTGCTGTTAACACCCATCACAGACCTGATCCCAACACGTGTGTGTGTGTGTTTACCTGGAGGAGGACACCAGTCCTGAGGAGGTCCGGGGTACGGAGGAGGAGGAGCCATGTACATGGGAGCGCTGGGATACACACCTACACACACACACAGAGTTACACAGCTCATCCGTTATGCACACATGCGTGTGATTCTTCAGCTCAGCCAGTCTGACTGTACCTGCAGCGGGGGGTTGTGGGTAGGGGCTGTACCCGGCCTGTGGCATGCTGGGATACGGGTACGGGTACGGCTGCGGCATGGCTGGACTGGCGTATCCGTTCATCCCTGCAGCCAATCCGAACGCTCCGTTCTGAGCCGGAGGAGCTCGAGACGCTGCACACACACACACACACACATTTATATATTGAAAATACATTCAAGCATCAAAAGTAAAAGATTGATAGATCATCATCATTTCAGTTTGATCTGCTCCACCCTGCAGCTCAAATACACATGTAATGCCTCAGACACACAGATAAAGAGCTTCATAAAACAGTTTAGCACTGGTTCATGACTATACAACATCACCAGTGATTCAGTGACTCAGTGATTCAGTGACTCAGTGATTCAGTGACTCAGTGACTCAGTGATTGTTTCCTGACCGTTGGTGGCCAGTTTGAAGAGGTGCTGTCCCAGCTCAATGGCTCCTCCGCTGGGGAAAGACATCTTGAAGTTGGCCTGACCTTCCCATCCGCCTGACAGAGAGAGACACAGGTGAGCGTGAGCCGAACACAGCACAATAACGAGAGTGTGCAGCAGGTGCATGCTGGGTAAAGCAGCGTACCTCCCGCCTCGGCTTTGATCAACCCCTGGATGTAGTTTGCAGCAAACACTGGCTGCTCGATGCTGCAGTTCTTCATCAGGTAATACGGGAACATGAGGGAGCAGAACTTCTCTTTCATCGTGCTGCTGACGAACACCATCTGAAACACACACCTGATTAACCTGTCTGTGTGGGATCAGTTAACCCGTGTTTGAGTGGGTTACTGATTAGTTAAGATGTATTTGGGTGGGTTATGGATTAGTTCACACACCCGATCTACTTCCCTCTCTCTCAGTCTTCACTCATGCATGAATGTGGTGTTGATCGTCTCAAGACTCACGTTCTTTCTGAGTGTTTCTGTGCTGCCACGTGTAGAAGTTCAGCAGCTCCTTGCGCTCTTTCTTCTTCTTCTCCTTCTGAAGCGTCCTCTCATTGGCCGTCTCGCTGTGTGGGCGGACCTTCACGCCGCGGCTGCCCTTCGTCACCTTCACCCAACCCTCCTCATCCTCCTGCTGCTGCTCCGCCTCCTTGCTCTGACGCTCCGCCTCCTGGCAGGAAAGATCATGAATAATTAATGAGCTGCAGCTCTGTGAGTGAGTGAGTGAGTGAGTGCGCGCGAGAGAGAGTGTGTGTGTGTCTGTGTGTGTCTATGTGTGTGAGTGTGTCTGTGTGTGTGAGAGAGTGTGTGTGTGTGTGTGTCTATGTGTGTGAGTGTGTGTCTGTGTATGTGTGAGAGTGTGTGTGTGTGAGTGTGTGTGAGTGAGTGTGTGTGTGAGTGAGTGTGTGTGTGTGTGTGTGTGTGTGTGAGTCTCACCTCCTCCTTCTGTGTGTCGTAGTCATTCATGAACTGATCGATGTCCTGCTGTAGTGATGAAGCTTTGATCATTGAGTCTGAGTACTGCTGGATCCACTCTAGACACACACATTATCACCATCATCTTCATCACAGACACACTCTCACACACACACACACACACTCACTGTGGATGCCGGTCCTGACGCGTCTCTCGGCTGTGGAGACGATGAGCGGGTCGTTCTCTGGGTGACGTTTGGCTGCGTTCACACCGGAAGCGTGTTTGAAGACGATGTAGGCCACCCTGAAACACTACACACACACACACACAGACACACACACACTATGACATTTTACTATCAGTGAGTTACTATGATAGTTTTCAGTAATATTTTGAGTTTTCATGTGTACATGTTTTGCGATCAGGTTTCAGTAATGTTGTGTTTTTGTCCCGTTTGTTAGCTCCTGTTGTAGTGTTGAGGCTGTAAAGGCGTCACCTGTCTGTGTTTGTCTGTGAAGTACTTGGACACGGCGCTGTGTTTCTGTGATTCAGACGCTCCTGGTCTCTCCCTCAGCTCCACTGACAGGACGGGGCCGAAGCGGCTGAAGATCTCTGTCAGAACACTCTACAAACACACCATCACATGAGGACACGGGTCACTTCCCAGAGAAATCATGTGTAGTGCGTGTGTGTATAGTGTATAAACAAAGCAGATGTGTGTATAGTGTATATAGAGTGTGTGTATAGTGTATATAGAGTGTGGGTATAGTGTATATAGAGTGTGTGTATAGTGTATATAGTGTGTGTACAGTGTATATAGTGTGTGTATAGTGAATATAGAGTGTGTGTATAGTGTATATAGAGTGTGTGTATAGTGTATATAGAGAGTGTCTGTGTGTGTGTGTGTAGTGTATATAGAGTGTGTGTGTATAGTGCGTGTGTGTATAGTGTATATAGAGTGTGTGTGTGTGTAGTGCGTGTGTGTATAGTGTATATAGAGTGTGGGTATAGTGTATATAGAGTGTGTGTATAGTGTATATAGTGTGTGTACAGTGTATATAGTGTGTGTATAGTGAATATAGACTGTGTGTATAGTGTATATAGAGTGTATAAGTGTATAGAGTGTGTGTGTGTGTGTCGCGTGTGTGTGTAGTGTATATAGAGTGTGTGTGTATAGTGTGTGTATAGTGTATACAGAGTGTGTGTATAGTGTATACAGAGTGTGTGTATAGTGTATACAGAGTGTGTGTATAGTGTATACAGAGTGTGTGTATAGTGTATACAGAGTGTGTGTATAGTGTGTATAGTGTATACAGAGTGTGTATAGTGTATATAGAGTGTGTGTATAGTGTATATAGTGTGTGTACAGTGTATATAGAGTGTGTGTACAGTGTATATAGAGTGTGTGTATAGTGTATATAGTGTGTGTACAGTGTATATAGAGTGTGTGTATAGTGTATATAGTGTGTGTACAGTGTATATAGAGTGTGTGTATAGTGTATATAGAGTGTGTGTAGTGTATATAGAGTGTGTGTGTATAGTGTGTGTATAGTGTATACAGAGTGTGTGTATAGTGTATACAGAGTGTGTGTATAGTGTGTATAGTGTATACAGAGTGTGTATAGTGTATATAGAGTGTGTGTATAGTGTATATAGAGTGTGTGTGTGTGTGTGTGTGTGAGACTGACCTCAGAGCAGTAGGGAGGAACGTTCAGCACGAACAGTGTTCGGTCCAGCGGTCGCTTCGTGTTGGACTCCGATCGAACCCGGTGCTCTTTAACACACAGCTGATGAAGAGCAGCATGAGCGTCATCCTCACTGAACCTCAGCGACAGCACTGCGCACACACACATCACTTCACAGCTCAGAGACACGCCAGAACGCGCATCATTATTATCCTCCGTGATTAACGGATTTCTAAACGTTACTGAAACACAAACAAATGTTAACTTTACCAGTAAAGCCCCCAGGAGTGACGCGCGCGTGTTGATCCGCGGACGGCGCCATCTTCGTTTACACGCGTCACCGGAAACAGAACCGCAATGGCTGCTGGGAACTGTAGTTTCTCTACTAGCCGTATCGCCACAGGAATAATCAGGAATTGAGCGAAATATGAGCATTTTGTTATTAGAAAAGTTTCTAATTCACGTTCTCTATCAAATAAAAGCGAATGTGGCTGATTTTTCAGCATCATTACTCCAGTCTTCAGCGTCACATGATCTTCAGAAATCATTCTAATATGTTGATTTGCTGCTCAAGAAACATTTCTGATTATTATCAATGTTGAAAACAGTTGTGCTGCACAATATTTTTGTGGAAACTGAGATACATTTTATTTTTCAGGATTCACAGATGAATAGAAAGTTCAAAAGAACAGCATTTATTTGAAATAGAGATCTTCTTCTGTTACATTATAAATGTCTTTACTGACACTTTTGATCGATTTAATGCATCAGTTTCAGTTTAACAGTGATCTCAAACCCGTGAATGATAGTGTAAACGTGACCACATCTCAGATAACTCATCCGAACAATAAAGAGAGCAAACACAGCTGATTATAAAGCAAGAGCTTTACTGAAGAGAAGAGAGAACAGTCACAGAAACAGTGTTAAAAGGGAACGGAAACGGGAGCTGGTGATCGTGAGTGTGTGTGGTGCAGCGGGACGATCGCCGTGTGTGTGTGTGTGTGTGCTAGATCTTGATGCGGAAGGCAGTGGCGTGTGCTGCGCTCGTCTCTCCGCCGCTGGAGCCGCTCTGGCTGGAGGACTTGAACAGAGCCTTCAGGATGGTCTGCGGATCCACCTCCGGCCCCGGCGCTTTAGAGCCCGAGCGAGACGCCGAGTCCTTCTGCACCGGAGCAGCGGGAGAGTCGCTCAGCCTCCTGACAGACAGAGAGAGAGAGAGAGAGGTCAGTCACACACCTTCATCAGCACCAGCATCATCACAGGTGGAGGGGTGTCTCACAGGAGGATGGGCTGCTCTGACGTGATCACACTGCCACGCATGTGCAGGTTACACTTCATCGGCTGACCTGAAACACACACACACACACACAGAGATCAGTCCATGCGTCTTTTAAGCAGTGGCGGATCAGAACGCAGCTGTGTGTGTCTCACCGTCCAGGCAGCGGTTGTTGTACTTCCTGTAAGCACTGACTGCATCCTCCTTACGCACAAACACCACCTCAGCCACACCCAACTTCACCAGCCGCGCCCGCTTCAGCGCGCCGCACACACAGAACAGCTCCTGCACACACACACACACACACACAGAGTCAGATGAGCGAGTGTGTGTGTGTGTGTGTGTGTGCTGAGCAGCAGGCCTGAACTCACCACTATATCCTCCTCCGTCACTCGAGGATGAAGGTTGTTGACCGTGATCTTTGTGCCCTCCAGAGGACTGAAGACAGGCTGACTCACACACACACACACACACACACACACACAGAGAGAGAGAGAGAGAGAGCTTTAATTCCCGTTCTTAATAGAGTTGAATTTAAAGGATTTACTGTGGAGTGGAGTGTTCATAATGATCGATAAAGTTTTATTTACCAGTATTTTGAATGATTTGAGATTTCTGTCTCTCTGCTGTGGCCCGCAGTCAAGAGTGATTTCTGTTCAAACGGTTTACTGCTGCTCACGTGACCAGCTAAAGCCCAATCACAGCAGAGACGGTGATCTGTGTGTGTGTGTACCTGTGCAGGTGTGTGTGTGGGGCCGCTGGTCTGTTGCGTGGAGACGGTCGTCCTGGAGACGGGCTGCAGGGTCTGTGTGGGGGGGCGGGCGGGGGGCA
>NW_015657960.1:75164-88617 GCF_001515625.1 Sinocyclocheilus rhinocerous | reverse complement strand
GCGTGTAAGAGTCGTTCTTCACCACTTTAGTGATGGGAGTCGAGAGAGAGACAGGCCCCGCCTACAGAGAGAGAGAGAGAGAGAGAGACAGGTGAGGAGTGCATGTTTTTTCAGCTGACAGACTCTGAATCACTCGCGTTTCTTCACTATATTCTCTGACGGATCAGATGTCTTTGCACGGCTGAGTTAAGGCTGCTCTGTGCCGGCTCAAACTCATCTCTATACTAACACCTCACAATCACACACACTGAAGGCTTATATTTCCAGGACTCATGAATCACATTACAGACCGTACAGGAAGGTCATGTTACCGATTAAAGACACAGGATTTTTGTTTTTAATAATGATGTGCACAGGTAAAGCATTTATAATAAACACTTCAACAGTCCATAAAAAAATGATTAATTGTCAGTTATTCACTTTATAATTGACTGCATCACTAGTGTTGTGCTGTCAGTCCAACAAAGCAGCTCTACAGCAGATAACGCAGTGTGAGTGTGTGTAGTCTTCCTGATTTATCTCAATTCCTCAGCATATCCAATAGCTCAGAACAACTTGATGATGTAACAGAAACTATGGACTCTCTCTTTTCTAGCATTTTAGATACGGTTGCTCCTTTACACTTAAGGAACATTAAGGAAAACAGTCTGACACCGTGGTATAATGAGCACACTCGCACCCTAAAGAGAGCAGCCCGGAAAATGGAGCGTATGGAGTACCTCAAGGCTCAGTACTAGGGCCGTTACTCTTCACGCTTTACATGTTACCCTTGGGAGATATCATCAGGAAACACGGTGTTAGCTTTCACTGTTATGCTGATGATACTCAGATCTATATTTCTTTGCGGCCCGATGAAACATACCCAGGGATCAACGCTAATAATTTTTTCTACTGTGGTTTAAAGGGGTCATATGATGGCCTATCCAGTTGAACCCACTAGATGCGGCGCTGCTACGTTGTTCATTCATATATATTGTGGAAAACGAGAGCATCAGTGTGGAGATGTTGTTGTTTACATCAAAACTTCAAACCAAGTTCACACAGAACGCATATTTATCTCATTTTCTAGAGCAGCGGTTCTCAATTCCAGTCCTCGCTTACCCCCGCTCTGCACATTTTGTATGTTTCTCTTATTGCTTCAGACGTTTGTTATATTTGACTGCAAGTGCCCTGCGAAGTGGACATTACCGGATATTCCGCCATGATTCCAGTTTGAAGGGAGCGTATATGTTCCAGACAAAGGGCATTTAAGTGTGCGAGACGTGAATTTAAATTGTATTTATTTACAGAGGTATATTATGTTTTTTTCAGTAATTTATCAGAATATTTAAAAAGATTTGCTGCATGGTTAAAACATGCTACGCGTATATAAAATATTGTGTTTTTTAGAGAAAAAAACATAAGTCGCATTTTATAGTTTCATTCAGAAATAGGCCTAATGCAGACGCGAAGTGTTTACAAACATTATAATAAACACTGTAAGCATAGCTAGGCTATTTTAGTTCCCCTCACTCCACAACAAATCCTTTCAATTAACAGTATTTAGAAAAGAAGAAGAATTAAAAATATAAGAAGCTATAGCTAAACGAAACTGAAACCAGCGTTGGGTCTCTCATTCCACACAAAATCAAATGTTTCCGTATTCGCGATGTATTTGAATGCCAAATTATTATTTATTATGTAGCCTACGTCACTGGCGCTGCACGTAAAACAAAACATAACATAACATCACGGCGGTACGGTGATAACACTTAACGGCACAGATTTTACTACATATTTTCTGTACTATATGTTTTTTTTTTTAATGTTTGACTGACTGTATTGTATTATGATAATGAACAGGCTGCATTGTCAAGGATGTGATGCATGTGATCCTCATGTTCTGTTGTTTGCTGCTAATGTGACATTAATCCCCGGAAAACAAATGTTAGTATTTTTTTAACGGGTCACAGACACTTATCCTTTCTGATTTAATTCAATTCTAATTTAAAATAATCTTGTCAGTTAACGGTTAATAATCGGTTAACGAGCGTCGGTTAGGAAAAATAACCGAAATGAACATCCCTAAACTCAATGTTTGGATTTTCTTCCTATATTTTGCGCATGGTGAACAGTGACCTTGTTCTGCCTGCTACAGTATTTTCTTCTCTTTGTGTCTGTCTTCAGCATCTCTGGCCTCTGTTAGTGGCCGTTTACAGACCAAGTACAATAATAACGTAATATTTCCACACAAATGGCCTTTGGGAAAATGATTGCAGTGCAGTTTGTGTGCAAGCACGGAACAGAAGATAAAACAAAAAATGTCCGGTGCATCTGTACTCCAGTGTATAAATTCAATATAGATTAATCATTGTTAAAGCTACAGAGTTACTTGCCAGGACGGGTATTTTGATATACTTTTGTATGTATTTGCTCGTTCAGACGGCTCGAACGTGTCAGAGACTGTTCACACAGAACACAGCGCTCGAGTACTGAAAGGAGTTATCTTTCGCGCCCAAATGCTTTTTAATCGCTTGAATTTTCAAATTAACAAGTCTCAAAAACACATGCAACTGATAAAATGTCGTGACGACGCTGCAGTGGCCCCGGGGAAGTGACAAATCCGTCTACTGTCCCGAACGTAAACAACGCTGATTACGCAGATTACGTTCTTAGATACTCTCTAAAATGGCTGAAGACGTAACTCGGGGGAGAAGAATTGTTGAATAAATAGTTATTTTTGATTTCTTTGCGCACAAAATGTATTCTCGTAGCTTCGTATAATTGCGGATGAACTACTGATGTCTCATGGACTGTTTTACTATCTTCATCATCATCATCATCATCAGCACCAGCAGGTGAAACCTACAAGGGGAGACACCCAGGTGATCATCAGACTTTATGTGATGCTTAATTCTGTACGCTCATTAAAACGGACTAATGGATGAATTCAGTGTCATCTCAAAGCGATGCTGATTATGAAAGTGTTTCTGAGGAATGGTGTGGTGACTGATGTGTGAGTCTCACCGGAGCGGCTGCACTGGGAACGTTGAAGCGGATCCCGCTGGTCATTCCCACAGGCCTCTGCTGCACACACACACACACACACAGTCATCATGTGATGCTGATCAATATCTCCAGTCGTAACAACCGCCGCTCATCCGCTCACCTGGATGGTTTTGGTGATCTTCAGAGGCGCTGCGCTCTGATTGGACGCCGTCGGGACGCTCCTCTTTAAGCTCAACCTATCGCGTGCATCCACTACTTTTGTGATCCCGCCTCCTGGCTGCAGGGCCACACCCATTCTGGCGTTCTGGGGCCGGGGGCCGGCAGAGACGGGGCCGGTGTTGTGGATCTGGACGTGAGGGATTCCCGTGGGTTTGACGGGCGTCACGCTCGGAGGCGGAGTCTGCTGCTGTTTGCGTGAGTTGATCAGCTGCCGCGCGTCCTGCACCGCACCGGCTCCGCCCCCTCGACCTCGGATCCGGAACCGTGCATCTTTCTGTCCCAGCTTCTCTCTCGCGTCTTTTACCTGGAACGCTGGAGACGGACAGAGCGATGAACAACACTAGAGTCTGAATAAACCAGAGCTTCCATCAGTCCCAGCGCGCTTACCTGCTGTAGCTCCGCCCACTCCCAGCCGCTGTCTGACATCACTGCTGCCAATCTTCTGACGGGCATCGAAGGCCCTGCCCACTGACCCCGCCCCTCTGCCATATATGGGCCTGTGGGCGGGACAACAGCAGAGTTACACAGGAAAGACCAACAGGACGCAAACAAACCTGCTGAAACGCAGATTCTTCATTCCTAAAGACGAATTCCCAATTCGAATCAAAATCAACTTTGTTTTCCAAAGTGTTCATACACACAGGGAATTTGTCTCTGTGACACAAAATAAAAATATACATGTATTAAAAAGGGAATGTGTATGAACAGGTACTTTGAATCAAAAGTATGTGAAATGTCTCACTTCTGTCGCTCGACGGATATCGGCCGATTCATCGATCAATCCACTGAAGCACGTCGTGTTTTAATAACACGGCTGCGTTACGTGTTCTAGTTCACGCGAGAGGTGTCGATAATGTGAAAGAACTGCCGAAATTCATGAAATTAACACAAGGTACGAGGTTTGTTTGTAAAAACAGCCGCGAACAGAAACGCGCAGGACGCGTCAGCCAATCAGAGCGCGGCTCAAACGGGCATATTAACCAATCAGCGGCGGGAGAAGGCGGGACATCGCGCTCAGCCTACACGACTGCGTTTATAAACAAAGAATTAGGCTGAAACGCCCCCGCGGTTTACATGAACGCCGTCTGAAGCGTCTGGACGCGTTTACCTCTTACTGACTCCTCTGGCGTTAAAACTGCGGCGACGAATCACTTCATCCAGGGAGAGATCCGCCATATCTACGCTTGCTGGATTCTACACGGGCGCAGTACGCATGCGCGTTACGTACATATGGGCGGGGCGAAGCGTGACGGGCAGCGGAAAGGCTCAAAATACACGCGGAACGCGAGAGCCTTATTACTGCAGGTTTTATTATTAAACTATTACACAGATAAAAAGGAATAAAGCCCATTTGAACTATTTTCAGAGTGCTTATACAATGAAAAACGATGGAGTTTATTTCCTTGTTTCATTCTACATTTTTCTTTGTTATATTAATGAATGTAAAGAAAGTAAAATATTATATTAATGACTCAGTATGGAAGCATAACTCAAAACATAACGCTTGCGGCTACCGTTTATGAACATAAGCAGAGACAGTTCGCCGCATTTTGGGAAGTAAATGTCTCCTAAACAAATTGCCACTTCATAACAACAACAACACAAATCCGAAAACGCAAAACTACCCCTCCTAGTGACCAGAGTTGGGACTAAGTTACTCTATCTAAAATGTAATAAGTAGTGTAACATCAGACTTACTCTGAGATCCTTCTGAGGTTAAATACAGATTCAAACCATAACAAGAGACAGTTTAATAGCTATACTGTTTCTCAGATCTTTGCAAAGCAATGGAAACACCGGAATCTATGCTGTGGGGAAACAAAATAAAGCATATACAAACCCAAATAGGAAATAAACCAGTTATTGAATAAGCATGTGTCCTAAACTCCTGAAGCACTGCTGTCTCATATTTTAGAGCAGTCACTGCAGTTAATGAAAGAACTCGATTAAATCTGTATGTGTGTGAAAATATTCAGATGTACCTCCTTTGTAATCATTAACATTTTCATAAGTAACTGTAATTTAATGACACATTTTTTCCCAGTAACTGTTTATTTTGTTTTTAAATTACGTAATTCCATTGCATGTAACTAGTTACTCCCCAACACTGCTAGTGAGCATACTAATATTTTAATCTAATTAAATATGTATGAAAGCAATGTTTTCATTTGCGATTTTACCTGTTAACATATTACATTATTAAAGTGTCACAACATGAGAATATAATGCTAATGTATTCAACGCAGCTGATATAAAGTCCTTCAAATGTTTGTTTGTTTGTTTGGATGTTACTTTGTTTCACATTGGGAGGTTCTGCGAAAAGACTCCATTACCCATGATGCACCTCTCCAGCGCTGTAGCGGCAGCAGCACACGCGTCGCGTCGCGTCGCCGATAACATCGCGCGCAATGGCTGCGTCTCTGTCTCGCGCTCTGAAGTTACCGGGTGAGTCATTTATTAATAGCGAATAAACGATCAAAGCAACGATAGCAGTAAGCGGCGCTCGGATGCGGGTGACGTCAGTGATGCGATTATCAGACGCGGCTTCATTCATTCCGTTATGTGCGTTTAAATCCCACACGCGATCGTACTGATCGATATTAATAATCAGATATTTCCTCGAGCATCCATCGATTAAGCGCAGTATCGATTATATAATATTACATTATACTCAGCAGCGAAGAGTCAGCATTACAGATCGGTGCTGCTGCTCAGTGCGATGATCAAACACGAAACACCTCGAAAATACCATGCTACATCAGTGTAGGAACAATACAGTACCATGGTAAACGGAACAGTGACGTGACCACTGTTTTTTGTGTTTTAAAAAAACCGTTAGGCTTTCAAATAAATGAAATGGTGAATACAAAATCTTATGTTTAATGACTGAATCATTGAATTACATGTATGCTAACATGTTACGCTGAGTTTGTGTGTGTGTGGGGGTGTGTGTGTGTGGGTGTGGGTGTTTGTGTGTGTGGGTGTGGGTGTGTGTGTGGGTGTGGGTGTTTTATGACCCGCTGACGCAGGCCGACAGCGAGGATGAGACGGAGGACGACGATCTGGTGCTGAATTACCCTTGTAACGGTCTGAGCCCGGCGGTGGCCGATCTGAGGGAAGAGGAGGAGTTAGATGATGAGGAGGAGCTGAGGGAGGGGGCGGGGGCTGGGCGGGGTCAGGGCGGAGCTGCGGAGGAGAAGGCGGCGCAGGTGCGTGGGGCGGTGCGGACCGCTGTGTTCCTGCTGCCGCTGTCCTGCGCCGCGCTGCTGGTGCTGCTGTGTGCGTTCCTCATTCCCTGCCCGCAGGGGGCGCCACAGTGGGAGAGAGAGCTGGGAGACACGGCAGGTGAGTGACGCTCCACCGCATAACCCATGAAATAAAGCTGCAGCACCACCAGCATGTGCTCTTCCTCTCAGGCGTGACGTCCCCTCCTGTTGCATTGTGGGACGTGGATGGCGACGGACTGGAGGACGTTTTGATTGGCGTTACGAACATCTCCAACAACAGCCAGCCAATGAACGCACAGAGCAAAGGTGAGCATATCAAATCCCTGCAAACGCAAAAACGATTCATTCCAGCACAAGAGTTAATACGACTGCAACTCGTTAACTGTAACAACAACTTTAACGATAATTGTGATGAAAACTTTAAAGATAACTGTAACAATAAATAATGATAACTGTTACAATAACTGTAACTGTAATGATAACTTTAAAGGTAACAGTAACAAACAATAAGTATAACTGTAACAATAACTATAATGGTAACCAACAGTAACAAACAGCAACAGTAACTGTAACTAATTAATTATAACTGTAACAATAACTACAATGACAACTAACAATAACTATAACTGTAACAATAACAGTAACAATAAATAACTATAACGGTAACTGTAACAGTAACTGTAATAATAACTTTAAAGATAAATGTAACAATAACGATAACTGTAACAAACTAACTAATGATAACTGTAACAATAACTACAATGACAACTAACAATAACTATAACTGCAACAATAACTATAACAGTATCTGTAACAGTAACGAACAGTAACAATAACGATAACTTTAAAGATAACTAACAATAAATAATGATAACTGTAACAATAACTGTAACTGTAATGATAACTTTAAAGGTAACAGTAACAAACAATAACTATAACTGCAACAATAACTATAATGGTAACCAACAGTAACAAACAGCAACAGTAACTGTAACTAACTAATTATAACTGTAACAATAACTACAATGACAACTAACAATAACTATAACTGTAACAATAACAGTAACAATAAATAACTATAACGGTAACTGTAACAGTAACTGTAATAATAACTTTAAAGATAAATGTAACAATAACGATAACTGTAACAAACTAACTAATGATAACTGTAACAATAACTACAATGACAACTAACAATAACTATAACTGCAACAATATAACAGTATCTGTAACAGTAACGAACAGTAACAATAACGATAACTTTAAAGATAACTGTAACAATAAATAATGATAACTGTAACAATAACTGTAACTGTAATGATAACTTTAAAGGTAACAGTAACAAACAATAACTATAACTGTAACAATAACTATAATGGTAACTAACAATAACGAACAGCAACAGTAACTGTAACTAACTAATTATAACTGTAACAATAACTACAATGACAACTAACAATAACTATAACTGTAACAATAACAGTAACAATAACTATAACCGTAACAATAACGGGAACTATAACTGTAATAACTTAAAAGGTAACTGTAACAAACAATAACTAACTGTAACAATAACTACAATGACAACTAACTATAACTGTAACAATAACAGTAACAATAAATAACTGTAACTGTAACAAACAATAACTAACAATAACTATAACGGTAACAATAACAATAACTACAATGGCAACTAACAATAACTAACTGTAAGAATAACAGTAACAATAAATAACTGTAACAATAACTATAAAGGTAACTGTAACAGTAACGAGCAGAACAATAATGATAACTAAAGATGACTGTAACAATAACTAGCTGTAACTGTACTGATAACTTTAAAGGTAATTCCTCAGGTGTCTGATCTGGCTCTGGTCCTGATCTCCGGCCGCTCGGGCGCTCTGATTGGCCGGCCGGTGAACTTTAACCTCACGGCTCAGGGGAAGCTGATTGGTCCGCTGCTGCACGAGACGCAAACGGGAGCCTATTACGTGCTGTTTGGACTGGGTGAGTGTGACGGGTGTGTGTGTGTGTGTGTGTGGAGCTGTCGTGTGAACTGCGTGTGTGTGTGTGTGTGTGTGTTCAGGTACGGTGGAGGCCGTCTCTCTCTCCCACATCTACAGTAGAGCGACGGGTCAGACGGCGGCGTCTCGAGTGCGACTGAAGGAGCCCAGCTGGGAGCGTCTGAGGAAGAGCATTTCGTCTTCACTCATTCACATCAGCAGGTGCTGCACACGCTGACAGCACACACACACACACACACACACACACTCGTCTGACCCGTGTGTGTGTGTGTGTGTGTGTGTCAGCGGCTCTGAGCAGGTGGAGTTCCTGCTCCCTCTGGTGGCCGGCTCGTGTCAGAAGCACAGTAATCTGGAGCTGAACTGCAGCCGCAGCGACTGGATCCTGCTGTGTGACGCCAGCAGCCGTCTGTCTGTGCTGAGAGCGAGCGACACACACACCGCATGGAGCCTCAGCCTCGCCTCCATACACACGTGTGTATTCACACACACACACACACACACTCCAGTTATCTTTACAGTTACCGTTACACTAGCAGACTTCACTGTCACCGTTTTCATTCCCATTGTTTGAATTATTTCTTATCATTTCTATTTTCCTTCTAAAATTGGCAGGTTGGCTTGAGAAAGCTAGAGAATGCTAGAACCACCAAACTTGGCCCAGCTCTTCAGACTGATCTGACTTAGTGTGCTATGTCTTTTCAGACTGATCCGACTTTGGTTTTCATAAAACTGAAGATTAAAAATCATAAAAGTCCCATAGACTTACATTGACGGAATGTTCAGATGTGCCAAGACTATTCAAACTCCAACTGTCAAAATTCAAATTTAAACTCCCAGATTCCCTTGAGGCTCAATCAAGCTTCCCTTCTATGTACTATTATAAGCCATTCAAACTCATCTAATATTTCTAATCTAACTATCTAGCTATCTAGCGACATGCTAATCATGCTAGAAAAATGCTAGCGACATGCTAGTAACTTGCTAATCATGCTAGCAACATGCTAATCATGCTAGAAAAATGATAACGACATGCTAGTTACTTGCTAATCATGCTAACAACATGTTAGTAACATGCTAGGTACATGCTAATCATGTTAACAACATGCTAGTAACATGATAATCATGCTAGCAAACATTTTAATCATGCTAGAAACATGCTAACGACATGCTAGTTACTTGTTAATCATGCTAGCAATATGCTAGTTACTTGCTAATCATGCTAACAACATGCTAGTAACATGTTAATAATGCTAGAAACATGCTAGCAACATGATAGTAACTTGCTAATCATGCTAGCAACATGCTAGGAACATGTTAATCATGCTAACAACATGCTAGTAACATGTTAATCATGCTAGTGACATGCTAGTAACTTGCTAATCATGCTAGTAACATGTTACCGACATGCTACTAACTTGCTAATCATGGTAACATGCTAATAATGCTAGAAACATGCTAGCGACATGCTAGTAACTTTGCTAATCATGCTAACAATATGCTAGTAACATGCTAATCATGCTAGAAACATGCTAGCGACATGCTAGTAACTTGTTAATCATGCTAAAAAAAGCTAATAAATCATGTTAGCGACATGTTAGTAACTTGCTAATCATGCTATAAACATGCTAGTTACTTGCTAATCATGCTAGTAACATGGTACTCATCCTAGAAACAGGCTAGCGAAATGCTAGTAACTTGCTAATCATGCTAGAAACAGGCTAGCAACATGCTAGTAACTTGTTAATCATGCTAATCATGCTAGTAACATGCTAATCATGCTAGAAACATGCTAGCGACATGCTAATCATTCTATAAGCATGTTAGTGACATGCTAGTAACTTGCTAATCATGCTAGCAAAATGCTAGTAACTTGGTAATCATGCTAGCAATATGTTAGTAACGTTAATCATGCTAGAAACATGCTAGTCACTTGCTAATGATGTTAACATGCTATTTATTTGCTAATCATGCTAGCAACATGCTAGTCACTTGCTAATCATGCTAACAACATGCTAGTTACTTGCTAATCATGCTAGTAACATGCTAATCATGCCATCAGTATGTTAGTATCAGGCTAATCATGCTAAAAACATGCTAGAAACGTTATCAACATCTAATATCTAAATTATCAAACTTCAGGCTTTTACAACAGCTTTAAACTTTCAGGCTAGGCTTTCTCAAGCCAACCTAAAGTTTGCCTTGACAAACTTTTTTATCTAGTTTTAAAGTTTGTAATTCTTTGTGTGTTTGCTGTTTTTATTAATATTTAAATTATTTCTTTATTTTTATATTTTCCATTTTCCAATTTTAATATATTTGAAGTTTTAGTAATTTTATTGTTTTTGTAGTTTCTATTAATATATTTAGTGTGTTTTCAATTTAATTTTAGTTGAAGTTTTAGTAATTTTGTTGTACATTTTTGCTGTTTTTTATTTTCATTTAGTTTTTATTATATTTTCCATTTCATTTTTTAAAATTTTAGATAAAGTTTTCTGTCGTGTGTTTTTGTAGTTAAGTTTAAATGATCTTTAATTTTTTAATTTTTCGTTTTGTTTTCATTTTAATTTGAGTTAGTTTTAGTGATTTCTTTGTATATTTTTAGTAATATTTTAAATCATTTTTTTATTTTAATATTTTGCATTTACATCTTAATTTCAGTTAAAGTTTTAGCAATTTCTTTATGTATTTTTTTGTAATATTGTAAGGTATTTTTAATTTTCATATTTTCCGTTTACATTTTAATTTCAGTTAAAGTTTTAGTAATTTTGTTGTACATTTTTGCTATTTTTTATTTTAATTTAGTTTTTATTATGAATTCCATTTCATTTTTTTTGTCGTGTTTTCGTAGTTTTTATTAATAGTTTAAATTCTTTCATTTTTTAATTTTCCGTTTTCATTTTAATTTGAGTTAAAGTTTTAGTAATTTCTTTGCACATTTTTAGTAATATTTTAAATCATTTTTTTTATTTTAATATATTCCATTTACATTTTAATTTCAGTTAAAGTTTTAGCAATTTCTTTACACATTCTTTGTAATATTTTTAGGTATTATTTACTTTCATATTTTCCGTTTACATTTTAATTTGAGTTCAAGTTTTAGTAATTTCGTTGCGCATTTTTGTCATTTTTATTTATATATTTTCCATTATCATTTTCATTTTAGTTAAAGTTTTAGTAATTTTATTGGATTTTTTTTGTTACGTTTTGTTTTATTTTTTACGAAGTATGTCTGTTTATATTCCATTTCAGTTTTAAGTGTAGTTATTTTAGTACTTCAGTTAAAAACTCTTTTGTGCTTGCAGGCGTCCGGCGGCGGGTCACTTTAACGACGACGGCGTTCCTGATCTGCTCGTTCATCAGTCGGCCAATGGCGTGAGGAAGGTGTGAATCTCATTAGCATCTCATTAAATGGTTCACCAGGCGCAGCGCTCAGTGTCTGTGTGACCGCAGGTGCAGATCGTGGACGGTGCTCGGGGGCGGAGCCTGTGGGAGGCGGAGTTTGTGTGTCCTCGTCTGGCGGTGGAGGATTCGTCCGTTCTGACGGCGTCCGGCCAATCGGTGTTCCTGTTCTGGGCGGGAGATCCGCTGGCACAGCCGCAGAACGTCACCAAGGCAACGCCCCTCTGTAGATCACATGATCAGCGCATGCGTGCTGAGAGCGGCGTTTGATTGGCTGTGTGTTTGTGTCCCGCAGGCTCCCGCCGCAGCAGAGCCAGTCCTCCGCAAGCTCTTCCTGCTCCACCCAGACTATCCCACAATCCTCCTGCAGTTGAGCAGCACCACCGACACCGTCCTCTCCGCCACCGGTGAGCCACACACACACACTGACCAATCACACACGGGCTCCGGGTCATGTGACCAGGCCGATACATCAGCCGAGGATGGGACTTTTATTTTGACACAGATGCTCCATCAGTTCTGACTAACAACAGACAAACACTCTCAAATTAATCATTTTAACACATCTTTGAATATTTAACAAACATCTTTATTCATGAACCATGATTCATTTTCGAACTATTAACTTCTAATTGTTTTAGTAAATATGATTTAAAATGAACAGACTACCCAGTTTACCGATTGCACTGTTGGTTACAGCGTTTATTTTTTATTTATCTTTTTTAAAACTATAAAAGAGGATTGATTACAGAATCGTAAAGTTCTTATGTAATGTATACATTTATTTTCTATCAAATTCAAAATGTTTTTTTCAAACTGATTAGTTTTCAATTATTTATTTATAATTAATGTTCAATAATTTCTTTAAACTGTAATATGATTTATTACAGAAGCAAGTTTCTATGTAAAATGTATTTATTTTTAAATTCATAAACTATTTAGATTTTTGTAAATTGATTAATTTTCAAATGAATTACTTCTAATTATTGTAGCGAATATTTGTAAAATATTTATTTTCATATTTCATGTTACAATTTCATAGCAAGTTGCATTTGTTATTTTTTTAATTATTAAAAATTTTTTGTCACATTCAAATGATTTATTTTAATTATTAATTATTTTAGTAAATATTCTATAAAATATAGAGATTAGCGAGTCTGCTGTTGGGTACAGTGTTTACTTTCTGTACATTCACGTTTTCTTTAAACTATAATAGCAGAATCAAGAAGTTTATTTTACGGATTTATTTTCAAATTTAGAAATGTTGGAATGTAGATCTTTTCCCCAAATTAATTAATGATTTATTATTTTAGTAAATAAAACTTTTAAAATATTAAATTTTATATCTTTTATTTATTTTACATAAATATATGTAAAATAAATGTACATTTTATAGCTTGTGGCATGCATCTTTGTATTTATGTATTTACTATCTTGAAGTGCAACAGTGTGATTTATCAGCCATCGAAACACATGAAAGCGGTTCTTCATGAAGTGTTTCTGGTGTGCAGTCTGGTCACACAAACACATCACACATGATAAAGCTCACGTGTGTGTGTGTGTGTGTGTGTGTGTGTGTGTGTGTGTGTGTGTGTG
>NW_015657960.1:65749-72829 GCF_001515625.1 Sinocyclocheilus rhinocerous | reverse complement strand
TGCGTGCGCGTGTGTGCGTGCGCGTGTGTGCGTGTGTGCGTGTGTGTGTGAGAGTGTGTGTGTGCGCGTGTGTGTGTGCGCGTGTGTGTGTGTGAGAGTGTGTGTGTGTGTGAGCAGTGAGCTACCAGGCGCAGCAGAAGGATGCGTCCTACATCAGCGTGTCGTCTCGGCCCTCGTCCGGCCGCGCTCTCGGCGCTCAGATGCTCAAGACTCTTAGTCTGAGAGCGGCCCTCGCAGACGCCAGGATCCTACGGCTGACGGACGCTGACAGAGACGGCAAACTCAGCGCTTTCCACGTCAACACGTTCTTCAGACGCCTGGCCTTCAGACAGGTACCGGAGACTTCAGATATTCTCTGTACGGCTCGTAACATCAGTGTGCTGTGACTGACTGAGGACCTCCACGCCTGTGTCTCTCCGCAGTGAGCCAATGCTGGGACTCGTCCTCATTCCTGCAGATGAAAAACACAGCTGCTCTTCATCCATCATTCATAATGACAACAATAATAATAATGCTGCTGGCTGTCACATGGTGTTTTATGCTTTTATTGGGACTCCTCTGCACGTGGAGTTGGTTTGTTGTAGATATTTCTGACTCTCTGTGCAGTATTTCTGTGTGACTGGATGATGCTGTTAACACTGCTGGACTAATGCTGATCAATAAACACATTCACAGCAGAGACGCGATCTGTAACGACAATCACTGCAGCTCAGAGAAACACGAAAACAGCAGTGACTTACATAATTATGCTGGAGAGGAGCTTTCATCAGCCAAATTCAGATGCACCGTTTGCATATTGATTCCCCTAGTCAAAGCTGAATGGGGCGACAAGGATTATTGTTGCCACTTTCCATAGAAATAAGTGTTTTTTAACAAATTATAAATGTCTTTTTTGCTTGTACTTAATGTCTGTTTAAATGTCTGAAATGTAAAATACACTTTATGAGGTTGAAAACACTGAACAGTTGTGATATATGAAAAGTACTGAGCGCGTCTGTCTCTGGCTCAGCAGCAGCCAAAGGGTTAAAATTGATCGCGTGTCGGGCGTGGAGTGGGACTAGTTAATTAGCATAACCTAGGTATGGCATCTTGTTTTAGGGAAGTTTACATCCGTTAATAGGCTTGACATCTTAATATTATTATAATATTTTACTTAGCTAGTTTTTGATAAAAGTTTTTGTCTTCTGTGTAAAAATAACTTTCCTGGGTATATGGAGTACCTCAAGGCTCAGTAATAGGACCGTTGCTTTTCACCCTTTACATGTTACCCTTGGGGATCCCGCTGTTGGAAAGTTGAGTGTAATTCTGTTAAGGTGCTATAAATGATTCCATCAGGTGAATATTAGCAAAATCTACCATATGCAGATCCATCTTCAGATGACAGTCAAAAGGAAATCAATGTTGACACGTCATTAATGATTAAAAACAATTGATGAGCTTTCTTTAGGGGGGGGTCAAGGATGAATTGGTTCAGGGTAAAATCATTATTTTCAAAGAATCAATAAAATCTAAAGCAATTAAAGTGATTGAAACATCTTTTTCTGCAAAAAGAGAGGTGAAGCACTGCCTGTGTGGTTGAGTTTTGTTATGTCAGAGAATTAGTATTCATTGTGTGAAATCATCCAGCATCTATTCAGTCGGTATGCAAATAATATGGTGCATCATGGTAATAGCACACCTAGGGCCTCATTTATAAAATGTTGCGTATAAACCGTCCTAAATTTGTTCTAAGATCATTTCTCAAATGTGCGTAAGTGCTATTCGGAGAAAACACGTGCGTATGCCTCTCTTCCAGATGTGATGTTTATAAATCACAAATGATCTTGAAATTGTGCGCAGCTGACTGGTGTCAGATCTCCGCCTTGTAAACGCCGCCTAATTAATATCATTAGTGTGATGTATTAAATGCTTACAATTTTACATTTGAGACAATTGAGATTCCGTAGCAGTAGCGCTAGGAATGTTGGGAATTGTTTTGGGCACCAGTTCGGCGGAAGTTAAAAAAGCAGTAAAGTGGTGGCTAGAAGACAAACGTGCCGACTCACGTGTATTCTTTTTAATGGATACATCACAGAAAAATTGGCGACGAGGATAAAAGTTTTGTTCAAATTATGGCGCTTATTGGAAATATAAGCGAGTTTGTCCCGAAAGCAGAGTCGTGGTCGGCTTATATTGAACGGCTGGAGCAGTTCTTCGAGACATAACGACATTGAACGACATAAGCCAGGAGAAGCAGGTTGCGACTCTGTTGAGTGTGATGGGAGCAACTACCTACGGTTTACTGAGGAACTTGGTACAACCAGAGAAGCCGAAAGATAAGTCTTAGAAAGACATTGTGGACACTTTAAAGAATCATTTTGAGTCAAAGCCTTTGCTGATTGCGGAAAGATTCCGTTTTAATCATTGCAATCAAAGAGCTGATGAGACTGTGACAGAATATGCAGCTGAGCTAAAACAGTGCGCTGTGAGGTGTGAATTCGGAGCAACGCTGGACGAGGCATTGTGCAACCGGTTCGTGAGTGGAATCCGCAACGAAGCCTGCCAACGACGACTGTTGTCAGAATCTAATCTGACGTTTGCACGTGCGTTTGAGATCGCATTGAGTGACGCATTGGAGACGGCGGAGAAAGACACGCAGCAGCTGAGAGGGCTCAGCTGAAATTGGAAAAAAATGAAACATGTCAGTCAAGTGGATCAAACAAAGTCTCCTGAAGAGGTGCTGGATTCATGCTCGGAGGTGTTCAGAGATGAACTAGGCACACTCCGTGGGCTTAAGGCAAAAATACTGGTGAATCCTGAAATTCCTCCACGCTTTTGTAAATCTCGCCCACTGCCTTTTTCTATGAAAGCCCAAGTTGACGTGGAACTGGACCGGCTGGAGGAAGCTGAGTTGCCCATGTTTTCGCTGTTAAGTGATGAGAACGGCAAAAAGTCATTCACAGGGACATTTAAAGTAAATGGCAAAGAAATTATGATGGAAATTGACACAGGCGCTGCCGTGAGTATCATATCTGAGAAACTATTCCAAGCTGCGTTCTCAGAAGAGCCACTAGAGGTCGCAGGAGTCAAGCTTAAAACGTACACTGGAGAGATTATGCCTGTGTTGGGACAGTTTCAAGCTAATGTGAGCTACGAAAAACAAAGTGAACTGCTAACCGTAATATAGTATTAAAAGGGGATAAAACAATGTCTCTTGAAGAAGTGCTGGATTCATGCTCGGAGGTGTTCAAAGATGAACTAGGCACACTCCGTGGGCTTAAGGCAAAAATACTGGTGAATCCTGAAATTCCTCCACGCTTTTGTAAATCCCGGCCACTGCCTTTTTCTATGAAAGCCCAAGTTGACACGGAACTGGACCGGCTGGAGAAGGCTGGAATAATCACGCCTGTAAAACACAGTGAATGGGCAGCACCCATTGTGCCGGTGATAGAAAGAGACAAAACCATAAGACTGTGTGGGGACTATAAATTAACAGTGAATCAAGCAGCTACTACAGAGACTTACCCATACCACGGATTGAGGAGTTGATGGCTACACTGAGTGGAGGAACTGTGTTTTCTAAGATTGATCTGGCTTCAGCATACCAGCAGCTTCTTCTTGATGACGAGTCCAAACATCTGCTTGACGACCTACTGGTCACTGGAAGAACAGAACAAGAACATCTGCTTGACGACCTGCCGGTCACTGGAAGAACAGAACAAGAACATCTGCTTGACGACCTACCGGTCACTGGAAGAACAGAACAAGGACATCTGCTTGATGACCTACCGGTCACTGGAAGAACAGAACAAGAACATCTGCAGAAGCTACAGGCAGCTCTACAAAGACTCCAGGAGAATGGCTTGAGAGTGAAAAAGTCCAAATGTGAGTTTGGGGAAAAAGCTAATTGAATATCTAGGATTTGTGTTAGACAGTCGGGGCCTTCATCCATCTCCAGAAAAAGTTGGTGCAATCCGGGATGCACCAGCACCCACCTGTGTGAAGGAGCTGAGAGCTTTTCTGGGTTTGGTCAACTACTGAAGTGTATAAAGTGCTATACAAATAAAGGTGACTTGACTTACCTTTGGGGTCTTTGCTATATTCCAATATCATTATGCCTGAGTTACAGATTAAGAGGAGTTGTTTTAGATGTACTTACGGTTTGCTGCTGTGTTTAATAAAGTATGTTGTTAAAATAACATTCTGTTCTGTAAATGCATTGAAGAAGTGCTGGATTCAGGCTCGGAGGTGTTCAAAGATGAACTAGGCACACTCCGTGGGCTTAAGGCAAAAATACTGGTGAATCCTGAAAGTCCTCCACGCTTTTGTAAATCTCGGCCACTGCCTTTTTCTATGAACGCCCAAGTTGACACGGAACTGGACCGGCTGGAGAAGGAATAATCACGCCTGTAAAACACAGTGAATGGGCAGCACCCATTGTGCCGTTGATAAAAAAGGACAAAACCATAAGACTGTGTGGGGACTATAAATTAACAGTGAATCAAGCAGCTATTACAGAGACTTACCCACTACCACGGATTGAGGAGTTGATGGCTACACTGAGTGGAGGAACTGTGTTTTCTAAGATTGACCTGGCTTCAGCATACCAGCAGGTTCTTCTTGATGATGAGTCCAAACATCTGCTAACCATCAACACACACAGAGGATTGTTTGTCTACAATAGACTACCATTTGGTGTCAGTTCAGCACCCTCAATCTTCCAAAGAATTATGGAGAACATCATGAAAGATCTTGATGTCGTTGTTTACCTTGACGACCTACTGGTCACTGGAAGAACAGAACAAGAACATCTGCAGAAGCTACAGGCAGCTCTACAAAGACTCCAGGAGAATGGCTTGAGAGTGAAAAAGTCCAAATGTGAGTTTGGGGAAAAAGCTAATTGAATATCTAGGATTTGTGTTAGACAGTCGGGGCCTTCATCCATCTCCAGAAAAAGTTGGTGCAATCCGGGATGCACCAGCACCCACCTGTGTGAAGGAGCTGAGAGCTTTTCTGGGTTTGGTCAACTACTGAAGTGTATAAAGTGCTATACAAATAAAGGTGACTTGACTTACCTTTGGGGTCTTTGCTATATTCCAATATCATTATGCCTGAGTTACAGATTAAGAGGAGTTGTTTTAGATGTACTTACGGCTTGCTGCTGTGTTTAATAAAGTATGTTGTTAAAATAACATTCTATTCTGTAAATGCATTGTCTGCTGGTTTATTTAGCTATTTTTCAGTACACCACATTAAGTTTGCCACTTAGTACCGTGAGACTATGAATGTGAAAGTGCAAATGAACACCTGACCACTCGTGTGGGTTTGCTAATGTTAAAACCACAGAAGGGTAAAAACATGCCAGGCAGACATTAATATGATGAGCAACACAGCTACAACAAATAAAACTGATAATGTGTGTGTTAGATTTATAGTGTGCGAATAATCAAGCACGGATAATAATCAGCCGTATTGGTGGCACTGAGGGACCCCCAAATAATAAATAGGGCCCCATAAAGGCTTGAGCCGGCCCTGAACTATCCAGTGAAAGCCAGTGCTGTTCGGTTCCTGAAGGAGACGGAATGATGAACTAACCTGAGCTCTGAGTGAGCAGAAGATGTTCCTGTGCTGCTGTGTGGTTATAGAGCTCTGCTGACACCACATGTGGAGCAAACCAGACACTGAGCTGCTATATATAGTGTGAACACACACACACACACTCACACACACACACACACACATCAGTTCCAGCATTGCTAACTTGACAGCGCAGTTGGTACTTTATCAAAACCACACACACACACACACACACACACACACCTCCCCTCGTCTGTCAGTCCGCTGGTGATCATGGCGGCGGTGTGGTTGTTTCGCCGGTTCGTGTCTCTGTCGGTTCCGCGGCTCGTCGGGACTCAGCAGCAGCACCAGCACCGGACCGTAGTGAGCACCACCTCCGGAGCCATTCTGCCCAAACCCAAGAAAGTGCGTGAGTAAATAAATCAGTCAATCAGTTAATCAATGACATATTCAGAGATCAGCTCATATAATAACACTCACTCACAACGCGATTATTGATCACAGCCAGCGATCAGACACGCGGATATGAATGGAAATATGAAAGATGTGTATGTGTGTGTGTGTGTGTGTGTGTGTCAGTAATAAACACCTCATCTGTCAGTCAGTGTGAAATAGTATTACAGTAATATCTGTGTTTATTATCACTCATATCGTGTGTACTAGAGCAGCGATCAAACCAATAAGCATAACCAATAATAACTAGCACGTTCTGTGGATCATACGCGCTGTTTGTCATCTGTCTCTGCTCTGTAGTTCAGAGCTCATTAATGATGCATTAATCTCTAATGTGGAGCAGGAGTGATGATGATGATGATGATGATGTGTTCTGCGCATGCTCAGTTCAGTTCGATTCATTTATCAACAGACTGAGTGAATCAGTGCATTTCATTTCTCAGACTGATCTGATCACAGAACAAAGACTTTATAACTGACTGGATAAGAGAGAGAATCATTATCAGGACGCCTCCTCTTACCTCTTCACGCTTTAAATCATAGACACAAACGATAGTGAAGCAATAAAAATCAATATGAGTTAAAAAAATCAATAGAACAATCAATATGGTCTCAAGCAGCTGAATATTAAAGCATTAGTTCACCCAGAAATGAGCATTTGCTGAAGATGTGGATGAGTTTGTCTCTTCATCAGGTTTGTAGAAATGTTTCATCACATCAGTGTCTCAGCAGTGGATGCTCTGCAGTGAATGGGTGCCGTCAGAAGCCTCATCTAAAAGTGTTCTGGTGTGAATCAGGAGAGAAATCTGCACAGATCAAGCAGCGTTTAAACAGCTCTAAACTAATATGTGGCTGGATTTTGATGTGAGAGACAACAGCAGATGGACTTTTTCACTGCAGGAAGAGTTATTATGGATTATGGACTCTATGGTATTTTAGTTAAAACGTCTTGATGCTGGATTTGTTTCAGCTTTTGTCTTCTCCAGATGTTAACTGATGGACTGGAGTGCTGTGGATTACTTGTGGATTATTGTGATGTTTTTATCAGCTGTTTGGACTCTCATTCTGACG
>NW_015657960.1:53904-64194 GCF_001515625.1 Sinocyclocheilus rhinocerous | reverse complement strand
TCAATCAATCAGTTAATCAATGACATATTCAGAGATCAGCTCATATAATAACACTCACTCACAACGCGATTATTGAGCACAGCCAGCGATCAGACACGCGGATATGAATGGAAATATGAAAGATGTGTATGTGTGTGTGTGTGTGTGTGTGTCAGTAATAAACACCTCATCTGTCAGTCAGTGTGAAACAGTATTACAGTAATATCTGTGTTTATTATCACTCATATCGTGTGTATTAGAGCAGCGATCAAACCAATAAGCATAACCAATAATAACTAGCACGTTCTGTGGATCATACGCGCTGTTTGTCATCTGTCTCTGCTCTGTAGTTCAGAGCTCATTAATGATGCATTAATCTCTAATGTGGAGCAGGAGTGATGATGATGATGATGTGTTCTGCGCATGCTCAGTTCAGTTCGATTCATTTATCAACAGACTGAGTGAATCAGTGCATTTCATTTCTCAGACTGATCTGATCACAGAACAAAGACTTTATAACTGACTGGATAAGAGAGAGAATCATTATCAGGACGCCTCCTCTTACCTCTTCACGCTTTAAATCATAGACACAAACGATAGTGAAGCAATAAAAATCAATATGAGTTAAAAAAATCAATAGAACAATCAATATGGTCTCAAGCAGCTGAATATTAAAGCATTAGTTCACCCAGAAATGAGCATTTGCTGAAGATGTGGATGAGTTTGTCTCTTCATCAGGTTTGTAGAAATGTTTCATCACATCAGTGTCTCAGCAGTGGATGCTCTGCAGTGAATGGGTGCCGTCAGAAGCCTCATCTAAAAGTGTTCTGGTGTGAATCAGGAGAGAAATCTGCACAGATCAAGCAGCGTAAAGTTGGTGCAATCCGGGATGCACCAGCACCCACCTGTGTGAAGGAGCTGAGAGCTTTTCTGGGTTTGGTCAACTACTGAAGTGTATAAAGTGCTATACAAATAAAGGTGACTTGACTTACCTTTGGGGTCTTTGCTATATTCCAATATCATTATGCCTGAGTTACAGATTAAGAGGAGTTGTTTTAGATGTACTTACGGTTTGCTGCTGTGTTTAATAAAGTATGTTGTTAAAATAACATTCTATTCTGTAAATGCATTGTCTGCTGGTTTATTTAGCTATTTTTCAGTACACCACATTAAGTTTGCCACTTAGTACCGTGAGACTATGAATGTGAAAGTGCAAATGAACACCTGACCACTCGTGTGGGTTTGCTAATGTTAAAACCACAGAAGGGTAAAAACATGCCAGGCAGACATTAATATGATGAGCAACACAGCTACAACAAATAAAACTGATAATGTGTGTGTTAGATTTATAGTGTGCGAATAATCAAGCACGGATAATAATCAGCCGTATTGGTGGCACTGAGGGACCCCCAAATAATAAATAGGGCCCCATAAAGGCTTGAGCCGGCCCTGAACTATCCAGTGAAAGCCAGTGCTGTTCGGTTCCTGAAGGAGACGGAATGATGAACTAACCTGAGCTCTGAGTGAGCAGAAGATGTTCCTGTGCTGCTGTGTGGTTATAGAGCTCTGCTGACACCACATGTGGAGCAAACCAGACACTGAGCTGCTATATATAGTGTGAACACACACACACACACTCACACACACACACACACACATCAGCCACACACACTCATCAGCCACACACACTCACACATCAGCCACACACACAGACACACACACACACACACCTCCCCTCGTCTGTCAGTCCGCTGGTGATCATGGCGGCGGTGTGGTTGTTTCGCCGGTTCGTGTCTCTGTCGGTTCCGCGGCTCGTCGGGACTCAGCAGCAGCACCAGCACCGGACCGTAGTGAGCACCACCTCCGGAGCCATTCTGCCCAAACCCAAGAAAGTGCGTGAGTAAATAAATCAGTCAATCAGTTAATCAATGACATATTCAGAGATCAGCTCATATAATAACACTCACTCACAACGCGATTATTGATCACAGCCAGCGATCAGACACGCGGATATGAATGGAAATATGAAAGATGTGTATGTGTGTGTGTGTGTGTGTGTGTCAGTAATAAACACCTCATCTGTCAGTCAGTGTGAAATAGTATTACAGTAATATCTGTGTTTATTATCACTCATATCGTGTGTATTAGAGCAGCGATCAAACCAATAAGCATAACCAATAATAACTAGCACGTTCTGTGGATCATACGCGCTGTTTGTCATCTGTCTCTGCTCTGTAGTTCAGAGCTCATTAATGATGCATTAATCTCTAATGTGGAGCAGGAGTGATGATGATGATGATGTGTTCTGCGCATGCTCAGTTCAGTTCGATTCATTTATCAACAGACTGAGTGAATCAGTGCATTTCATTTCTCAGACTGATCTGATCACAGAACAAAGACTTTATAACTGACTGGATAAGAGAGAGAATCATTATCAGGACGCCTCCTCTTACCTCTTCACGCTTTAAATCATAGACACAAACGATAGTGAAGCAATAAAAATCAATATGAGTTAAAAAAATCAATAGAACAATCAATATGGTCTCAAGCAGCTGAATATTAAAGCATTAGTTCACCCAGAAATGAGCATTTGCTGAAGATGTGGATGAGTTTGTCTCTTCATCAGGTTTGTAGAAATGTTTCATCACATCAGTGTCTCAGCAGTGGATGCTCTGCAGTGAATGGGTGCCGTCAGAAGCCTCATCTAAAAGTGTTCTGGTGTGAATCAGGAGAGAAATCTGCACAGATCAAGCAGCGTTTAAACAGCTCTAAACTAATATGTGGCTGGATTTTGATGTGAGAGACAACAGCAGATGGACTTTTTCACTGCAGGAAGAGTTATTATGGATTATGGACTCTATGGTATTTTAGTTAAAACGTCTTGATGCTGGATTTGTTTCAGCTTTTGTCTTCTCCAGATGTTAACTGATGGACTGGAGTGCTGTGGATTACTTGTGGATTATTGTGATGTTTTTATCAGCTGTTTGGACTCTCATTCTGACGGCACCCATTCACTGCAGAGCATCCATTGCTGAGACACTGATGCAATGCTACATTTCTACAAATCTGATGAAGAAACAAACTCATCCTAATGAGTCTGAGCACATCTTCAGACTCTACTTGTAACACTCCTTGACTAGTTGAGTCCTGGTAACCCGCTGGTGTTGTCCTCAGACGGCGTTCGGTCTGGTGAGGATCCTGATGGTCGTGGCTCCGTTCCTGTACGTCGGGACCCTGATCAGTAAGAACTTCGCAGCTCTGCTGGAGGAACATGATATATTCGTGCCTGAGGATGATGATGATGACGACTGATCACAGGTCAGCGGTGTAACCTGCGTGTGTGTGTCTGTGTGTGTGTCAGACTCTCACACTGGTGTTTGTTTCCACAGATGCTGCTGATTCACTCCATGAACTCAAGCGCTGTGTGCTTCACAGGAATCAGTTCTCTTCGTCTGTTCATTACTGTGCATTTATGAAGATTCATGAGCAGTTGAATTCTTGATTCTGATTGGCTGACCCGAGTGTTGATCACTGATCTATAATAAAGAACATAAACCCTACCATTCAAGAGCTCGAGGTCACTGTGATTCTTCTACTTTAATTCTTAAAATCAACTCTTCTATTCATCAGGGATGCATTAAATTGATCTAAAGTGACAGTAAAGACATTTATAATGTTATAAAAGATTTCTATTTCAAATAAATGTTCTTTTGAACTTTCTATTCATCTGTGAATCCTGAAAAATAATGCATCACAGTTTCCACAGAAATATTGAACGGTTTTCAACATTGATAATAATCAGAAATGTTTCTTGAGCAGTAAATCAGCATATTAGAATGATTTCTGAAGATCATGTGACACTGAAGACAGGAGCAGAAGATACTCTCAGAAACACTACAGAAGTCTCACAGACTGCAGATTTTGAGCAGCTGTGTATATGATATACATTAGATATTACACATTTGATGATGCCATGACTGCTGTCGGTTATGTTTTGAATGCTGAACACTTTTTGAGAGAATAAATTATAATTTATCTAAAGAATCATAAATTACTCAAATATGTGAAGCAAGTTAATTACAGCCGAACATCAACACAGAGCTGAGAAGCAAAAAATATAAGTGTATATTCATATAATCCACTGATCGTGTGATTGAGGAGCGGACGATCATCAGCCGATATAACGATGATATCAATGACACACAGAGACCGGAGAGTTTCAGCATCAGAGTTTATTTACAGTCCAGAACACACGCTTGCGGAGGTCAGATCACACGTGTAGCAGGAACACGCTCACGGCGGTCAGATCACACGTGTAGCAGGAACACGCTCACAGAGGTCAGATCACGCATGTAGCAGGAACACGCTCGCGGAGGTCAGATCACGCGTGTAGCAGGAACACGCTCGCAGAGGTCAGATCACGCATGTAGCAGGAACACGCTCGCGAAGGTCAGATTATGCGTGTAGCTGAAACACACTCGTGTAGGTCAGATCACACGTGTAGCAGGAACACGCTCGCGAAGGTCAGATTATGCGTGTAGCTGAAACACGCTCGTGTAGGTCAGATCATGCGTGTAGCAGGAACACGCTCGTGTAGGTCAGATCACGCGTGTAGCAGGAACACGCTCGCAGAGGTCAGATCACGCATGTAGCAGGAACACGCTCGCGAAGGTCAGATTATGCGTGTAGCTGAAACACACTCGTGTAGGTCAGATCACACGTGTAGCAGGAACACGCTCGCGAAGGTCAGATTATGCGTGTAGCTGAAACACGCTCGTGTAGGTCAGATCATGCGTGTAGCAGGAACACGCTCGTGTAGGTCAGATCACGCGTGTAGCAGGAACACGCTCACGAAGGTCAGATCACGCGTGTAGCATGAACGCGTGTAGCAGGAACATGCTCGCGGAGGTCAGATCACGTGTGTAGCAGGAACATGCTCGCTGAGGTCAGATCACGCGTGTAGTAGGAACACGCTCGCGGAGGTCATATCACGCGTGTAGCAGAAACACGCTCGCGAAGGTCAAATCACGCGTGTAGCAGGAACACTCTCATGGCGGTCAGATCACGCGTGTAGCAGGAACACGCTCACGGTGGTCAGATCATGCGTGTAGCAGAAACACGCTCACGCTCTTTTCTCCTTACAGTTTGTGAGTGATATGAAGAAGATATGATTGAGATTGAAGATTAAAAACACTAAACATGTTAGATCAATGATTGTAAATCAGGGGTCCAGGGCCCACTGAAGGTCTCAAGATGACTTAACACAGAACAAACATTCAGATCAGATAAAAGAACCAAAAATTAAGGTATTTCTTATTTTAATGCATTTTTTTGTCCATGAAAAATAGGATTCTCAGTTTCGTAAAACCGGGATATTTGAAAGAAGTTTGATTGCTAGAACAGGAAAAGTCATGGAAATTAATATCTAAAAAAAACCTATGACGACTTTGAATATTGTTGTGGACAGTGGGTGGACTTGAGTCAAAAACATCTGATTTAGACTTAGTTTAGTGTCACTAGCAATATAAATACACTCAGATTATCTTAAACACATTTAACATGAACAGTCTTTAACACTAGTTAGTCAATCACTGCCACATCAACTCACCTCTGCTGGTTATTAACACAACTGACCCGTTCTGGTTTCGCTTCAATGGCAATCAACACTCAATTTACCACAACTCTGAACTTTTCACTTCTGATTCTTCATATGATTTCAGCTTTGTGAAGACAAAACATTGTAATAAGATTTAAAGGACAATCACTCACACTTCACAGAGACCAAATAACCCAAGTTTTATTAGTCATAGTGCTATATGTTTACATATGCGTTAAACTCTAAAATTAAATATGACAACATCTTTAAAAAAAAAACATTGGCTCATTAAAGCAAAGCTCTTTTTGTTTTTGTGGCACAAAGGACACACACACACACTGGTACTGGAGGCACATAATCAGATATTAGTTTGGCAGATAAACGCACTGAGACTCTGATTGTTCACATACGTATGTGTGTGTGTCCAGTTCTTCCACACTGCGCAGTGAGACATTCCAGTTTTGTTTCCAGGAGTCGAACACACACATACAGACATGAGAAAGTGCAGAAGCGTTTGTTCCAGTGTCCTGCAGCTGATTGGCCGGTCGAAATCCCTGCAGCTGATTGGGCTGAACTGAAGGCACGTGACTGAGGCTCCTCCCCTCAGGAGGTGTGTGCATGTGTGTTGTCGGTCTGCTGTCCCTCGTGCAGCGCGCTCAGTGCCAGTCTCAGGTGTTCTCTCAGCGCCTCGGCCTCGCGCTCGCTGCGCCTCTTCATCACGCTCAGCTCCTCACACACCTCACGGTAGCGCTCGCACACGCTGCTCTTCTCCTGACACACACGCGAAACACACACGTTACACACACAGGAAACACGCATTATACACAAACACAAACACGCGTTACACACGGGAAACACACACGTTATGGGAAACACATGTTACACAGGGACACACACACACACACACACACGGGAAACACACATGTTACACAGGGACACACGTTACACAGGGACACACACAAGTTACACACACAGGAAACACGCATTATACACAGACACAAACACGCGTTACACATGGGAAACACACACGTTACACACGGACAAAAACACGTTACACATGGGAAATATACATGTACACACAAGTTTTTTTTGTTAGTTTTTTTTTACAGTATGGCGGCGCGTGCACACGCTGCGGCTTCCCTCTCTCCCGTCAGAACGGTGTTTTCGTGAGCAAACACTGCTCACCCCTGGTGGAGTTTATGATTATTAAGCGCCGGTCGTTCTATCTACCGAGGGAATATACAGCCATACTGCTCGTTGCTGTATACATCCCTCCCAGCTCCAACAACAGCAACAGGAGCGAGGCACTAAATGAACTGTACCAGCACATCAGTGAGCAGCAGACAGCCCACCCTGATGCTTTTCTCATCTTAGCTGGGGATTTCAACCACGCAGACTTAAAGAGTGTGTTCCCAAAAATACACCAACACATAGACTTTCCAACACGGGGAAACAACAAGTACCAAACACTGTTACTTACCTGCATTTTCTTCCAGTGGCGTTGCTAGTGGGGAGGAAAGGGTGACAGAGTGCATAGGGCCCAGAGGTCTGGGGGGGCGATACTGGCTATCGGGAACACCTGGACATTCCATTCAAGTGGGCCGATCGCCGAAATGAAGGAGACCTCACTGATATTAGGCGCTGTTTTTAAATTACAGCGCATGCGAAGCCGCATAAAGTTAATACTCTAAAAGCACGAAGCAGCGCTACCCGATGCATCCGCCAGCCACGCGTCAAAGCAGAGCGGGATCAGTCTCCCGCACAGTGCTGACAAACGTGCGCCGTGCTTCTGCTACGATTTATAAGTGATAAATATATTTGCACTGTTGTTTACTTCACTGATTTGCACTCTTATTTGCCATGTGCCTTGTGCTGCTTTATGTATTTTTTTATATGTTTTTTTTACATTTTACCTTATTTGTATATTTGTATAGTTGTATTTTATATTTAATCTGTATCTATCTGTATTTATGTTCGACTGTTAGTGTTATCTGTATGCACCAAGGGTCTGAGAGTAACGCAATTTCAATTCTCTGTGTGTATGTGCTGTACATGTGGAAGAATTGACAATAAAGCAGACTTGACTTGACTTCATTACAAACAGGAAACAACTACACACATAATATATATGAACACAAACACGCACTACACACAAACACACACAAGCATTACACACACACACACAAACACAGGTGTGTTACCGTGGTGAGGAAGTGCAGCTGGTTGCGGAGGCTGTTGAGCTGTTTGTGTAAGTACTGCAGTTCATTCTCTCGCACACGCAGCAGCACCTGCCACACACACATGACAAAACACAGCAGAGGTTTGATTTCAAGCAGAAACACTTCAAACATTATTTAAAGTAGGGCTGGGCGATACGGCCAACAAAAATTATCACCATTTTCCATATCGGTCGATATCGATAATTATCACAAATGTCAAATCTTTATTTCTTTCAAATTTAACGGCAGATTTTTGCTCCTGAATGAAAGTTGTAAAAACCAGGCAGTTAATTGTGGTTTTAAATGACTTTCCACACTTTCCAAACAAGTGAACGATTGAGGTAAAATACTGAGGTAGAATCTGCTGAAGTGAAGTACATGTACAAGTAGTGTTCTTTTATTAATTTGTAGCGCTTGTTTTTTGACATTCCTTGACAAATAGGGCTAGTTATTACAAATCGATCTGATTCTGAATCACTAGCTCTTGGTTAGTTTGTGGTTATATCATGTGCATTGCATGTGACAGAAACTCATTCCCATGTTACAGTGGGTGATATGCAGTCACTGTGTCACCTGTGTCTCACACCACGACCTCTCAGTGCTGTCAGTCAGTCCGTCTGACCCTTGACCTGTGACCAGAGACCGAATGACCTTCACCTCCTCCGACAGACGCGCCTGCAGATCCTACACACACACACACATAAAATTAATGCTGCACGTTCACACACAACGAACCCATTCAGCCTCAGACTGCAAAACAAGGTAACGGCAAGATTAAAACACCAATAATATCCAGAATAAATAGATTCTGTGCATATGCAGGACTTTTAATTATAAGCAAGCCTGAAATACACCGGGACTCTTATTTTGAAGTGTCTGTGCTTCACTACACACAGCTGCTCCAAATGAAAGATCTCTTTCCACATGTGAGAATATTAATGTGCAGTATTCATTGATTGCCTGTAGAATGTGTGTTTTTCATATTTGTTTAATGATATAATAGACTTTTAAAGCGTAATAATGACGTAACGGCATTCTGTCACGCCTTCTGTTTGATTTTAGCTGTGCTCAAACTGAAGTTCTTGCGGTGTGTCTGACCTGGTTGTCTCTCTTCAGCTGCTCCATCTGTGTGTCTTTCTGGCTCATCAGTCGGTCCGTGTCCAGGCTGTGCTGCTGCGCTCGGTTCAGCTCCACACACTTCTGAGAGTATCGCTCCGACAGAGATGCCAGCTCACGCCGCAGAGTGTGTGTGTGTGTGTGTGTGTGTGTGTGTGTGTGTGTACTCACTGTTGCGGTTTGTCGAGCGTGTGAGAATCCTTCCCATGAGCATCTCTGAGTTGTGTGGTTTTCTCCAGCTCTTCTCTGTGTGCTTTCTGTAACGCCTCCATCACTGACAACACAAACACACTCCATTACACACGTTATAACATTTTCAAAATAGAAATACGAGATGAAATGATACGTTTAATTATGAAATTAAAACCGCCAGTAGCCATCTTAATGAGTGAGTCACAGAAGCGTTCATTCAAATGATTCGTTCAAAACAGCTGATTCGTTCTGGAACTAGGTAAGAATGAGTCACTGAGTCACTCCAGCGGTTGGTTCAGTGAAAGTGTTCAGTGTGTTGCTCGAGACGCTGCGGCTGAACTGAACTGCTGGAAATACTGCTTAATATTGTACATTATAAATATAACCTTTGCCAACATATCTTCAATTCTGGGTGCCAGAGAAACATCGCTACTCGATAAAAGGGATTTTTGACATTAAAGCACTATGATTTGAGAGGCAAATGTCAGCGAATTGACATGAGACGAATCACTAATGGTTATTTTAATTTAGTGTCAGACTTAAGCCAAGTTTGAGAACAAATAAAGACGCTTGCTGTTTTCCACATTACTCTCTCTCTCTAGATATTTAGCTAATGTGTTCATACTTTACTTTTTTGAAGTGGCGACACCCTGGCCTTGTAAATACTGAATACAGCAAATCTCCTTTATGAATGCAGTCAGTGTGGAAGTGTTTCTGATCTGGGCAGATTCTCTCGCTCTCTGTATTAGATATACATAGTCATGTTTTAATTTAGTCGGGCAAGTGTTTAGGTGTGTGACAGGAGCGGGAGTCATGTGAGTGGAGCAGAGTCACGTGACTGGAGCAGGAGTCATGAAAGAGTCATGTGACTGGAGCGGGAGTCATGAGAGAGTCATGTGACTGGAGCGGGAGTCATGTGAGTGGAGCGGAGTCACGTGACTGGAGCGGGAGTCATGCGAGAGTCATTTGACTGGAGCGGGAGTCATGAGAGAGTCATGTGACTGGAGCGGGAGTCATGTGAGTGGAGCGGAGTCACGTGACTGGAGCGGGAGTCATTTGACTGGAGCGGGAGTCATGTGAGTGGAGCGGAGTCACGCGACTGGAGCGGGAGTCATGAGAGAGTCATGTGACTGGAGCGGGAGTCATGTGACTGGAGCGGAAGTCATGTGAGTAGAGCGGAGACGCGCG
>NW_015657960.1:49659-53487 GCF_001515625.1 Sinocyclocheilus rhinocerous | reverse complement strand
GGAGTCACGCAACTGGAGCGGGAGTCACGGGACTGGAGTGGAGACACGCGACGAGTGGGAGTCACGCGACTGGAGCGGAGACACGCGACTGGAGCGGGAGTCACGGGACTGGAGTGGAGACATGCGACTGGAGTGGGAGTCACGGGATGGGAGCGGGAGTCACGGGACGGGAGCGTAGACACACGACTGGAGCGGGAGTCACGGGACTGGAGTGGAGACATGCGACTGGAGTGGGAGTCACGGGATGGGAGCGGGAGTCACACGGGAGTGGAGCGGAGACACGACTGGAGCGGGAGTCACGGGACTGGAGTGGAGACATGCGACTGGAGTGGGAGTCACGGGATGGGAGCGGGAGTCACGGGACGGGAGCGTAGACACGCGACTGGAGCGGGAGTCACGGGACTGGAGCGTAGACATGCGACTGGAGCAGGAGACACAGGACTGGAGCGGAGACACACGACTGGAGCGGGAGTCACGGGACTGGAGTGGAGACACGCGACTGGAGTGGGAGTCACGGGACGGGAGCGGGAGTCACGGGACTGGAGCGTAGACATGCGACTGGAGCAGGAGACACAGGACTGGAGTGGAGTCACGTGACTGGAGCGGAGTCATGTGACTGGAGAGCAGCCGGTGAAGCTCCGCCCACAGTGATGAGTGGCGTACCTCGTGCAGTGGCGTCGCTATCCTCCTGCAGCAGTGCGTCTCTGTCCCGCTCCAGCGCTCTGATCTGCTGCGTGTGCTGCTTCTCCAGCTCCTCCAGCGCCACCCTGTGCACACGCTCCATCTTCTGCAGCACCTCCCCGCAGCATGCCCCCCGCTGCTGCTGCCTCAGACACACCACCTGCAGGAGAGACAGAGAGAGAGTGGGGTAAAGCCTCCTGCAGGAACTGCACAGGAAGTGTGAAAACACACACACACACAGAAGCACAAATGACCGTCAATTAGCATTATAAAACAGTCATTTGTTCTGACGATCGCCATGTTAACCCTTATAACGCATAAGCCGTTTTCAGTTTTGACCCGGTGGGACGTGAGCTTATGAAACAGTCAAAAAACGTACTGTATCTGATAAATAACTTCTCATTCATGAGTGAATGTGTAAACATTTCAACGTTTCACATTCTACCATGTTTTCACCAAAAAAATAAGAGATTGTTTTGAATTTTTAAATAATGCTTCAACTAAATCAAAACCAGCGTGATGCAGGAAAAAAAAATCGACATTTATGATATATATTTGAATTTATCATTATATGCAATTCATAAAAAGGTATGAAAAATACAAAAATGTATTCAAATTCCTTTGAACTTTAACTCAATTTATGAAAACTACATACATAAAACATAAATACTACACTACATATTTTACATATTTACATATGATGAAGGTTCAATTTTGCATGCTGCAATGGTTCATCAAAAAAATGTGTATGAGATATGTGAAAGAGGCTCAAAAACTTTAATAAATATATTTTGTAAAAGTATTTTTCAAATGTAGCTAACAACAGTGTATTTTTTATATTTGAATATCCTAACATGATGTGTATGAGCTGCTCTACAGCAGAACTGAATTTTGTTTGCACCACTGACACACTATTTACTGGTTGACACCGTAAAGCTGCTTTGACACTGAAACTGTCAAATTATTGTTTAAAGCGCTGTAGAAATAAAGGTGACTTGACTTGTAAAATTAAAGTTGGTATCAGAGTCAAAATTGACCTAAGTTATATCTCTGAAAGACACTTTCCCACAAATATCTAAAAAAATAAATCAAGTGTATCTTGATAGTCTGGATGTGTTTTCATAGTAAAATCGGTGCGTTTTTAAGAATTCTTTCAGGTTTCTTCAGCTCAGAAGCGCCCTGAATGCGCTATACAAGGGTTAATGGTGTCTCTGTGTTCTATTCAGTTCTCATAAAGTCATTCATGAGAGCATATAGACTTTGTTCACACACTACCTCCCTCTCCAGCGCCTGATTGGCTGACGAGCCCATCAGCGGGAGTGACCTCGTCTCTTTGAGTGGCAGCCGCTCAAACTCCGCCCACTTCCTCTCAATCTCCTTCTCTATCCGTCTCTGTTCGGACAGCTGCCCCGCCCCCTTCCGTGACAGCACCGCCTCCCACTGGTTGTGGGCGTCGTCACGCGGCCGCTCCTCCTGCCATTGGCTGTGCTCTCTCACCTGCCCCTCCCCCGACTCTCTCTGATTGGCGGAGGCAGGAGTAGAGGGCGTGGCTACAGGTGACAGCTCAACATAGTCAAATTTGCTGTGGGCGGGGTTTGCGGTGGCGGAGGAGGCCTCTGATTGGCTACGGAGGCGGAGGGATGAGGAATGACGGGCGTTTTCTTTATCGCTGCTGCAGATGGGGAGCCTGAAACACACAAGCACAGATTCACCACGTCAACGACTCATTAGTGTCTCAACAGCACTGCAGCTAACGTGGAGTCGATTAACCTGCTGATCATTACATGCTCATGCTCAGTGCTCTCCATCAAACTGACGTCTATTTAATCGACACGTGGCTCAAAATATAAAGGCTCTGAAATAAAGCGGTGATAAGAAAAAGACACTGACTGAAGCAGAACAATTACAGATTGAAAAATCAATCAAGAAATGTAGTTCTTTAGTAATAAAACCATTGTAAAATAAAAAAACAAAATGTAATAAACGATAATAATAGTAATAAGCATTATTATTCTTATGACTTAAACATTTTAATTTTATGAAATGTAAAAAAAAATAATAAATAGTAAATCATAATATTACTACTGAGTCGAAATAAAAAAATATTTAACAATAACAGTTAAATATGTAAAAAGCAACAGTAATACGACTATTATACTGTAAAATAAAAAGTGAGTATAATAATAAGTATTATTATGACTGTACTGTATTGACTATTTTGACAATAACAATAATTCTTATTTAAATATTTTTAGTTTATTAACTAACATTAATAGAACTATTATTCTTTAAAAATGAGTATATAATTAATATTTATTACAGTTATTAAATATATTTATTTAATTAAATTATAAAATTTTATAAATGTTACTATTATATTGTAAGTGTTTAACAATAATAATAGTTGTTATTTAAAAAAATATTTTTTCGCAAACCATTGTTTTTAATAATAACAACCCTATTTTGCAGAACAAGAGGTAAAATTAGCGTGCGTGCGTGCGTGCGAGCGAGCGAGTGTGCGTGCGTGCGTGTGTGTGTGCCGGACTGACTGTGTGAGGTCTGGAGAGCTGCCGGGACGAACGTTTTTCCTCAAGATCTCGATCCAGTTCCTCCGTATGCCTGCTGTCATGGCTGAAAGCGTGAGGACGGCATCTCTGGTCTACAGGACACACAGAGAACAGACTGAGTATCTGCAGATCAGACGGTGATGATGCTGCAGGAGGAATGCAGCGAGTCCAGACACGATCCGATTCTCACCTGAATCTGAAAACCGTAGTTCTTCTCCACGTCAAACTCCGAGACCTTCACACACGACTTCAGATCGATCTCGCCGTCCACCTCATCCCTCTGAGCACACAGCAATGACAATCAGCATATGAGAGTGATTACTGAAGCATCGTGCTCTGATCAATTACACTGAACAGATATTCACACAGAAAACAGCTTTACTGCATTGTAATAATCTGACAGTCTTTCTGAACAGTGCTAAAAGCGTGTGATTCTCACCTCCTCTGCTGCAGAGTCTCTGTAGTACTTCAGCCCAGCGTCTGTCAGCACAAACCAGTGTTTCCTCCACTGCGCGCACAGACACACACACACACACACACACACACACACACACACACACGCGCGCGCGCGGTCAGCATC
>NW_015657960.1:27070-49414 GCF_001515625.1 Sinocyclocheilus rhinocerous | reverse complement strand
ACACACTCACACTCACACACACAATTTATTGTAAAATAAAATTTAAAAAAAAAAAATATATATATAGAGAATTCAAATCTGAATTCTCTTCTATTAGACGGTATAGGACAGTCACTGGTGATGGGTTGGGTACTGTGCACTTTACCACGGCTTACTCCGATTATTAACTCTTGTGTTGTTTAGAAACAGTAGCATGTGTCTGGACAGGCCATGTTTCTGATTATTACCCAGCAGGCATTGGTTCGTGCGATCATGCAGAAATATGACAAATTCAGAATGAGTCAATCGAGTTTCAACAAAAGGACTGGAGAGGAAGATCTGGATTAAATCCTGATTCACAGATCATCATATGAATCATATCAAATCAAGCACAATGATTCAGCAGCTACAAAGGTTACAGAAACACAAACAAACACATAAACGAACATCAGAAAGACACACATGAACACGCTTTCATTGGATTGGGGACAGCCCTACAGTGTCTTATTATATAAAGTGAAATTATTAATAAAATGTAAGAATTTGATATGAAAGATGACTGCAGGCATGTAATAAGGTTAGGGAAAAATGACCTTTTATAGACGAAAATGACCTGGAAATCTATTTAAATAAATTTTAGTTTGCAGTAGGGCTGTGCGATTAATCGAAATCGAATCGAAATTGCGATTTGAGACGTTGCGATTTCCTAATCGCAAAGCCTGCGATATGGACGCGATATTACTCTGTTCCAGAGCATATGCATGACTGCCAGCCTTGAGTTGCAGTCTTACTAACCAATAGAGTGAGCGCACCTCCGTTCTCCCCAATCAGCACTGCTCTAGCCAACTGCGTAAACACCCACCATTAAAAATTAATAAATAAAAAACCGGAACGCGGGACGGGTGAGAGACAGAGTGGGATTATGGCGTCTACTGGGTCAGATCGATAGTTAAGCAAATTAAAACTAAAGAAAAACGTATGCAACTTAAGCTTCGAAATGACAGACAACGAACAAAAAAGGTACGTAATTTCCAAGAGCTGCGTCACAGCGCATATCAAAAGCTCCCGTATCGGTTCTGTTTTCAGTACTGGGTATACCGGTTCATACCGAATACCGGTGTTTATTTTTGTTATGATATGAATTTTTTAAATACCGCAATACCGGTGTACGTCGCTTAAACAACGTTGGGAACACGACACTGTTTGAAAGGGAACTCTCTTTTTCACACACACACACCCTCTCTCTCTCACTCAGACACACACACTCTCTTTTTCACACACACACACCCTCTCTCTCTCACTCAGACACACACACTCTCTTTTTCACACACACACACCCTCTCTCTCTCACTCAGACACACACACTCTCTTTCTCACACACACACACACACACTCACACACTCACTCTCTCTCTCTCTCTCGCTCTCACACACACACACCCTCTCTCTCTCACTCAGACACACACACTCTCTTTCTCACACACACACACCCTCACTCTCTCTCTGACACACACACTCTCTTTCTCACACACACACTCTCTCTCTCTCTCTCTCTCTCTCTCACACACACACACACACACACACACACACACACATTAGTGATGATGACAGCTCAAACTGAGGACAGGATGCAGGATAATCAATGGATTTTAATGTATTTATCTGAGCTCCGCTGAGTTTCTCTGTATTTACATCAACAACAACAAACCAGCAGAGATCACTGTGCGGGGTGTGTCGCGCGCGCAGAAACACACAAATAAGTTACATAAAAAAGTTGTGTTTGCTCACACACTCACACACACAGAGCGCAAACACAACACACACTAGACAGAAATCCGAACGTACTCATGAAACACAGAATCAAACCGAATCAAGCTAGCATCGTGTTTACACTCGCAGCAACGGTTACTGAAGTAAATTAAAGTGAAACTGACCGTCATGATGGTAAATCCAGCCGAAGCACAGATTAAATAAAGCGCATCTGAGGAGCCTCGGCGCTGTCAAAATTCCTTAAAGCTGAAGATCATCATGTTTAATAACACTTTTCATCATTTAATCGACAGATCTCGGCGTAAATTTGGCGGAACTCGCGCTGCTGTCGCAGTTGCCGGGGCGGAACCCGATTAGAGTTCAGCGGAAGCGAGCGGCCAATCAGAGCCGCCCAGCGCAGCACAGCAACCAATCAGAGCCGCCCAGCGCAGCACAGCAACCAATCAGAACCGCTCAACGCAGCACTGAGCCCAATCAGAACTGCCTAGTGCAGCACAGCAACCAATTAGAAACACGCAGCGCAGATCAGCAACCAATCAGAACCGCGCCATACAATCGGCTCATCAAGCTGCTGTGGTTTAACACACATTACTAAAATACTAAGGAAAAACTCACTCCAATATAACTATTATAAAGTTAAATATAAGACAAAAAAGAGATTAAGATGATTAAACAATAAAACATAAAAACACAGAGATGTTAAAGGGACACTACATCCAAAAAATGTCCTATTTTTTATTTTATGCATTTAGCAGACTACTTCATCCTTTTAACTTAACAAACTACATTCTGTCATCACTCACTCACCCTGATGTTGTTTCAAACACACAGGAGATGTTAGGCAGAACAACCACTATTCACTTCTACTGAACGAGGAAAAGATGCACAGAAAATAAATGAGGCTGTCATTGGGAATGGGCCATACCCTTACTTTATTTTCAATCCGATACCGATATTTTCAAGCCCAGTATCGTCGATATCGATACCTCTAAACTAAACGGATCTTTTAAATTATTACAAGAATAAAATCCGTAATTATAGTAACTTAACATTATATTTGAAAGCCATGTTTTTTTAAACATTTTTTTGTTTTGTTTACACTGTCAGAAATAAAATGTACTAAAATTGTATTTTAGCTCTTTACTGGGGCAGTAACCTCAAAGGTGCACCTTCTCTACCCCTAAAAGGGAGTATGTTAGTACCATACAAGTGTGCACGCTTTAAGGGCAGATAAGGTAAAGGTGTACCTTTGAGGATTCCTCATGAAAAATAACCATGGTGTTACATAAGTACTAAAATTTATTATTATTATTATTACTACCGTGGTTTTTGCGACTAAAATTATGGTTATAATAATGTTCCTGTAGTGGCAACCATGGTAAATTTGTGGTTACTGTAGTAAAACCATGGTTAATTTTTGTAAAATGCTGCCAGGCTTTTGTAGCCCTAAAGATGAAACTTTAGCACAAGTTTTTCTGATAGATTTATTAACAGCAATTACAGAACATAACATAACTTTTAACAACCAGTTTAAATATATTTACTTGCACAGCCTTAAAATAACTATTACATGTACACTATACTGTTCAAAAGACTGGGGTCAGTAAGATTTTTGTAATGTTTTTGAAAGAAGTCTCTAACAATGCTAACCAAGGCTGCACTTATTTGAATAAAAAATTCAGCAAAAACGGCAATACAGTGAAATATAACTATTAAAAATAACTATTTTTAAAATGCATTTAAAATTAATCTGTGATCAAAGCTGAATTTTCAGCATCATAACTCCAGTCTTCAGGGTCACATGACCCTTCAGAAATCAATATCATTTGGCGCTCAGGAAACATTTCTGATTATTATCAATATTGCAAACAGTTGTGCTGCTTCATATTTGCACGGAAACAGTGATACATTTTTCAGAATTTGATGAGCAATATGTTTATATTATATAGTTCTATCCTACACAAACTTTCGCTAATATTACGTCTATTTTTCCACTTAGAAACTTATTTTATGCACCAAATGTCTTGCTAAATTAATAAAATGAATGATTAAAAATTCACTTTAGGTTCGATATTTTTCATGTGAGGATCAGTACTTCGACCCATCCCTAGCTGTCATTCTGCTTAGAATCTCCTTTTGTGTTCCGTGGAAGAAAGTAAGTCATGCGGGTTTGGTACAACAATGTGGTGAGTAAATGTTGTCGAGAGTTTTTAATTGTGAGTGGACGATCTCTTTAATGGTGAGTGTCGTGTGGTCATGACGTGCCTGCTGCATTGGTTCTTCATCGGTCTGTTCCTCGCTGCAGGAGAAATACACTGACGGTCTGTGCGCTTTCTGCAGAGCAAACACACACAGAGTGAGCAGCGGTGAAACCACAGCGTCTCCGCAGGCAGACGGCGGTGTTACTGTACCTGCTTCTGTCCTGATGCTCTGCCGGACTGAGTCTGCTCCGCGGCCGGACTGCTGGCTCTCTGTCACAAACACGGGTGAAATACATGAGCAGTGCGGCTGACACACAGGTCGACGCTCTCGGACCTCGGCAGACGCGTGTGTAAACAGGAGACAGTGTGTGTTTGGGTTTTGATGTCGTTCCGGATAAGACACTCTCCACTCGGCTCATTATGGCTAGACCGAACTGTTCAAGGGTGGTGTATCGTTTTTCTCGTACAACGTGAATATAATGTCATATGCAGGCGGCAGACTAGTTGTAATATTTGAAACGTTACTGAGGACTGCGGCATATATGCATTACATCTTACTGGTGCCTAAATCTAAAACTTTAAGGCTCTTTCGCACCAAGAACAAGAACAATAACGATAACTATAATGACTACACTAACAATAACTATGATTACACTAACGATAACTATAATGATATCAATAATGCTGTTCTCCTTCCTGCAAAAAAATTATCTCTATGAAGAATTTCAGTTCATCGTCTGTTTGATTACGTCTTTAATTGATTTTTCCGTACATTTCTGCCATATGTACATTAACTGACAGTCACCACTGATTAGCTACCACTAAATATTGTAGAAACTTAATTTGCTGTAAAGTTGCTTTGCAACGATTTGTGTCGTGAAAAGCACTATACAAATAAACTTGAATTGAATTCAAGTTACAATGCTACAAGCTACAATGATAACAATAAAGACAACTGTAAATCTATATACAATTACTGATATCTATAACAATGAATATAATGATAACTATAACAATAAATATTAACCGTCTGTCACTTTAAATGCTTGAGCTCTTTAAAGCTGGATGAATTGAATTGGCTGTCAATATTTTTATCGTTCATTACCAGGAAAAATTGCTCTGAAAGTGATTTGAAATTGTGGTGTAGACTTTCTTGTTTTCGCAGAATTAGAACTATTATTAAAACATTGAATGGTATTTATAGTTTCTCATAATGGATATCATGCATGGTGTGAATGGGCCTTTAGAAACAGTTTCAGTTTAGTTGTAGAATCACTTATCTTTAGCCTATTATATTCAATATTTTCATGTGAATGTTACAGGACATGTGTATGTGTTTATTTACCTGTGTGTGTAGGGAGCTGGACGAGTGAACCCTTGATAGTGTACCACTGTCTCTTTCATCCTCTAGTTCGTCCTATTCCGAGTGAGGAGCTTTGCTCTGGGAGTGACTAGAAACACACAAACACAGCTTCAGCTAACCCGGGTCACTTCCTCCCGCTGACCATGTGTGACCCTCTTCTGAAGATATGACTAGACCCATATGAAATCTGCCATCATTCACAGTGTCCTACACATACTCTGGCCTTTACATGTGCGCTTATTTCATATTTGGTACTATTTGATAGCTGCCCTGGAGCTCTGACTGCAGTGTTATGATTAATTAAATTACATTGTGTTATTGTGTTGAACAGTGATCAGACATAATCTGTCCACCTGGCCGGTTTGTAGCGGGAAAGTTCTTGTTTCTGTCTGCTCTCCATCCTCCTCAGGTGGCTCGGACCCTCCCTCTGGAAGACCGTTTTGGCCTTGGGAAGGTCATCCATCATGGCGTACTCCTCCCGGTTGAGACCCAATGACCCGGCCGAGAGATGACTTGACTCGGAGTCCATGGAGCTCTGAGAAGACGTGTGTCTTTGGACCGGAGGGGAGGGGCTTCTGTGTCGGCTCTGTGCTCGTCGGCTGTTGGGCGTGGAGCTTTGTACCTCTGAGTTCTGCCTCATGCTGCTCCTCTTGTTTCCGTCTTGTGGCGTTTCCCAGGCAACAGAGGCAGATTTGGTAAAGGAGCCGATTTGTTTCTTCTCGCTGCTGTGGCGTGATGGGGAGGAGTTACGTGAGACTGACTGGCTGTGGAGAGAGTGGGTGGAGCCTCTCCAGTGGCCCGATGAAGGGTTTGAATCGTGCTGTGATTGGCTACTCATGGTGTTTCTTACGTAAGAGGCGGAGCCAGTTCTGTCAGTCATAGTGTTCCTCAGAGGGACGTGGTCTGCAATCTCATGCCTCAATGTAGACACAGAGGGGCTCCGCCCACTCTCTGACTTGCGAGGAGGAGATTGGCTATGAGCTAAGGGGGAGGGACTGCGGCTCTTGGGACTACAGTTTGATGAGGACTGGCTTGTTTCGGACTTACGAAGCGATAATGGGCCAGGGTTTTGGTGATGACCTCTACTTGGGGAAGATTGTCGGCTGTCTCGAGTGTAGCTGTGAAGGGAGCTCTTTGCCTCTGGTTTCTTCTTTGTGGCTTGGCTTTGCATTTCATAGCTTTTTCTGGATGGGGAGGGGCTTTTTCTGTCATAACTCCATCCATTAGACATGGATCTTCTATCCGATTGGCTTGGTGTTCCGTAGCCCTTTCTGACTGGAGACGCACTTCTTCGACCCTTTTGAATCTGACTTGATGAGCCATTCGTCTCCAGCTTCCCCACAGGGGACTGGCTTCTGGAATCATAGCGGCTCTTCAAGGAGGAGGAGGAGAATCCCTGTTTGTCATGACCACACTCATAAGAAGGGCTTTTCGTTTCGGTTGTCCTAACAGCAGGACTGTCATAACTCCATCTGGAAGGGGACGAGCTTCCACGGTTCTCTGTAGACCCAATGAAGGAGCTGTTGGTCTCGGGTTTCCGTAAAGTGCCTCTCAGATCCATGTACGACAGAGACTTATTGATGCTACTGAAGCTGCCCGCAGTGCTTGCAAACGATCTGAGGTTTCCAGAGTAACTGTTCCGTGCCGGGCTGACCGATGCCCGATCTTGTCCGTGTGAATCTCCGCTAGAACGAAAGCCAACCGTGTTGAGAGAGGAGCTGGACTCGGCCCGTCTGAACGGGGAGGTACTACGGGAGGGAGAAGAGGAACGGGTGAGACCAGAACCTCTTTGGGAAGAGTTGAGCGTTCCCGATTGCCGTAAGGGGGACGTCTGGGCATTTCGTCCACCTCTTCGACTGGAGGCACCGAGCGATTCAGCTTGCTTGAAAGGGGTGGGACTCAGGGCCCGGGGACCTGCGAGGGCCTCGACCTCCAGGCTGAGATCCAGCGGCTCTGGAGGATACTGCGGAGGATAGTTTTCTGCAAGCTGCTCACCATTCTGAAACTCAGAGGTCCTCCTTTCAGAAGGTATGCCCAGATCCGGGTTTCGAAATGGAATGGTGGCTTTGGGTTCGGGGCTTTTGTTGCTAGGCAGGGGATGCCCTCTCTCAGAATGCCGATAGGGAGCAGAAGGGCTTTGATCACGGAAAGCTCTGCTGCCCGCAGCCCTTCCCAGAGAGAAATATCCACTCTCACGTTCCTTCCGGTCCTTCACGCTGCCTGCAGACAGAGAGACAAGATCATGACCTGTGTTAATATGTGAAATGATAATGCACTCGTGCACCGTGACGCAGCACTCAGGAAAAGCCCAGTGCAACCCGACACCTCAAACTGCCACTCTAACTATCCAAACAACACCACAAGCTGCTCAATTGGTAACTGGATATTGGTGTTTTCCTCACTGTGAGAAAAACTGAACTGCCCAAAACCATCACGGCGACTCTGAGACACCTCTGTCCATCCTCGGGGGCTCGCCCGGTGCAGTGGCGGATCCAAGCGGGTCATTCTACGGCAGGATGAAGGATGATGAAGCAGGCTGGAGTATTCCTCTGTTCCGGCAGAGCTGCTGTACACGGAATTGTCACCCTGACTGGGATTAAAGATATATAAGGGAAGAATAGGATATGATGCCAGAACTCGACACACTGACAACCTGCAGAGTGCAAGAGATTTCATCCCCAAAAGTCCCCAAAACACATTCTTAGAGCAAAGTATGTAATAAAAGTTGCATTTAATACAAGATAAATTACATAACAACACAGACTCAACATGTCAATCAGATTTCAATGCTGAATATCAAGTGGGGGTTCTTTAGCAGCCTTACCTGTCGGAGCTTTGGTCGTCGTCTCCGTCACACAGGTACAGGTCACAGTCGGGACTCAAGATGCAGAGGGGGCCGTCCTCAAAGCCGCGCCCCCCTCTGCTGACATCACAGTAGCTGCTCACCACTGACAGCACATCTGAGTCGTCCTGATTGGTGGATGGAACACAGCCAACCAATCAGAGAGCAGCACATACAGCCGAACTGATCTGTGTTCTTTCGGGCCTGTTAACTGGAGATTTCTGAGGAAATTAAGCAACTAAAATGGCACTGCACATGCAGTATCACACACACACACACACACACACACACACACACACACACACACACTGTACTGGTTTAGGGTTTCACAGCTGTAACTCTGTCTGGCTTGTGGTTTTTCTGCTCATCATTGTTTCAGATCATTGAAGAATCATCAGCTGAAATATCAGTATTCATCAAATTCAGATGAAAACAGAGATATTCTGAGATCTTAAACATGATTACACCATAACTCTTATCTGACTGGTATTTTTAACTAATTTACATCTCCGGTGCTCCAGTGGCTCAAAGTGAGTTTCATTAGTAATGTTAGTTAGATCAGTCATCACTAATAGTAGTGCTCATGGTGCTGTGCTGAAACCACTAGCAGTAAGTATTGCCACCTAGAAGATCCTATCAACCAACCAAATGACCCTAGCAACCCAAGTAGAACCAAGCAACTACCCAAAACACCCTTGCAACCATCTAAAACCCCTAGCAACCACTGAACAGAACCTAAGAACTACCCAAAACACCCTAGCAACCCAGCAATAAACTCCAGAGACTACCAAAACACTGTAGCAACCATCTGAACTGGTAACCTGGTAAACACCACGCATGCTGCGTTCAAGTCCTCCTGGGAAGTTCGTACTTACGAGTTAACAAGTCGTAATTACGACGTCAGGTGCGTTCAAGTCACTTTCGTCGGCACAAGATGGCGGTGTACCTTCTTTTAATAAATTACAAGAAAATACAGCACGGTTTGTTAACTCTGCTTATGTAAAATGAAAAGCAAAGAATTGGCATCAGGTGTGTTTTGAGTTTTTATAATTTTTTAAATAATTTATGAAGCCACTTTAAGCTGTATTGTACAAAAACTGGTGTTGTCAGACCAGACCATGGCTTAAAGAAAATTTTGAGTTTCCCACTCGTAATAACGACTTTGTGGTGGTGTTCATATGCTTTCAACTCGTAAATACGATCTATCCGACATGACTTGATCGCACAATCAAAACACCCTAGCAACCACATAGCAACGGTCGCCTATCCATTCATGACACTCTAGTGTTTTGGTGTTGGATGCACAAATGCTACTAATGCTCAAAACCTTTTTTTCCTGTTTTTTAGTGATATAGCAACCACCCAGAACTTCCTAGCAACCACTGAACAGAACCTAGCAACTACCCAAAACACCCTAGCAACCATTTGAACCCCCTAGCAACCACTGAAAAGAACCTAAAAACTACCCAAAACACCCTAGCAACCATTTGAACCCCCTAGCAACCACTGAAAAGAACCTAAAAACTACCCAAAACACCCTAGCAACCATTTGAACCCCCTAGCAACCACTGAAAAGAACCTAAAAACTACCCAAAACACCCTAGCAACCATTTGAACCCCCTAGCAACCACTGAAAAGAACCTAAAAACTACCCAAAACACCCTAGCAACCATTTGAACCCCCTAGCAACCACTGAAAAGAACCTAAAAACTACCCAAAACACCCTAGCAACCATTTGAACCCCCTAGCAACCACTGAAAAGAACCTAAAAACTACCCAAAACACCCTAGCAACCATTTGAACCCCCTAGCAACCACTGAAAAGAACCTAAAAACTACCCAAAACACCCTAGCAACCATTTGAACCCCCTAGCAACCACTGAAAAGAACCTAAAAACTACCCAAAACACCCTAGCAACCATTTGAACCCCCTAGCAACCACTGAAAAGAACCTAAAAACTACCCAAAACACCCTAGCAACCATTTGAACCCCCTAGCAACCACTGAAAAGAACCTAAAAACTACCCAAAACACCCTAGCAACCATTTGAACCCCCTAGCAACCACTGAAAAGAACCTAAAAACTACCCAAAACACCCTAGCAACCATTTGAACCCCCTAGCAACCACTGAAAAGAACCTAAAAACTACCCAAAACACCCTAGCAACCATTTGAACCCCCTAGCAACCACTGAACAGAACCCAAAAACTACCCAAAACCCCCTAGCAACCACTCAATAAACTCCAGCGACTACTAAAACACTGTAGCAACCATCTGAACTGGTAACCTGGTAAACGCCACTCAGAACACCCTAGCAACCAGTATGTTAAAGGTCTGTCAGTATGTTAAAGGAATGATTTTCATTTCTTGGGTAAACTGTTTCAGGTTTAGTTCAGTTCTCAGCGGTTGAAGTCTATCTGTGGATGTATTGTGTTACTCTGATGCCACAAAGAGAAAATGATCTGCCTTCATGCATTAATAATGAGAATGTGCGTGCACACACACATATCCACTCTCTTATATTACTTTAATCACTTTAATCTGTTAAAGCATCACACAGCTGATGATTCAGTCAGTCTGAGAACTAAATAAGCTCTAAAGGCACACACACACTGCAGAGCTTGACTGCTGTGCGGTGTTACATCACTCGTTTCTGTTCAGCAGCTCTGAGCATCTACAGGCGGTGGCGCTCTGCTGATGCAGGTGTTGTGCAGGTGTTTCTGTCGTAAGCAGTCGTGGCAGCGGGTGGAGTCGAAGATGTTGGGCAGGAACTTCGGGCAGACGAGCTCATCACCGGCCAGAGGCATCGCGGTTTACATTTAAACGCTTCCATACACACATCAGATTTAACACACACACACACACACACACACACACTATATCAGCACTGAATCAGCAGCAAACACATGCAGAGACGCTCAGACACACAGTGAGAGTGAATGTGTGTTACCTGAGCGGCGGATGAGAGTCGATTGAGTTTGAGATGAACACACACACACACACTCGTCCCATTGGCTCGTTCAACAATAGCAGACAGTGATGCTTCATGTGTGTGTCCATCTGCTGTGTGTATTAAAGGGGTCATATGATGTTGCTAAAAAGAACATTATTTTGTGTATTTGGTGTAATGAAATGTGTTTATGCGGTTTAAGGTTCAAAAACCACATTATTTTCCACATACTGTACATTATTGTTTCTCCTCTATGCCCCGCCTTTCTGAAACGCGTTGATTTTTACAAAACTCATCGGTCTGAAAAGCGAGGTGTGCTGTGATTGGCCAGCTATCCAGTGCGTTGTGATTGGCCGAATACCTCAAGCGTGTGACGGAAATGTTATGCCCCTCACCATACTGTGATGATGCCCTGTCCGGCCGGAGCGACGAGACAAAAACATTAAAACCCATTATAAACGAGGCATTTGTTGCATCCAGTGGGGACATAATTATGGATTATAATGACTTATACTGTCTTTTTACGCGTTGCGTTGCATTGCGCTGCGTAAACATAAAGCCATGTCTGCATTTGTGATCAGAGAAACAACAAACAACAAGCACTACTCTACACTCTTCTTTATGCACCAAGAGCTTGTAACACTCCAAAGAGAAAGGAAAAATTTATATCGCATCATATGACCCCTTTAAATATCAGCAGCTTCAGAGACGCGCTGCAGCTGCTGCTCAACATCACACACTCACTCATACACACTCTCTCTCTCTCTCTCTCTCTCTCTCTCACACACACACACACACCTGAATCAAGAGAAAGACTTGAAGTGTATTTTGCATTAATAAAGTTTGCCTGTTTTAGGAGCATTAAGATGTTTTTCATTGTGACTGAAGCACATGTAAACCTCAAACTCTCATGGCTGAATCAGAACGAGTTTAAACTCTCATGAACCTCAATAGTGATTCTCTGTCTTGAATCAATGAATTATTATAAAGGCAGTACAACAGACACTAAACCATTTACATACATTAATCACTGCTGTGACGAGAATCTATGGAAACTTGTTTCTATCATGTTTATATCTCACAATTTAGGCTTGTCTTCTCAGGACTATGAGTTTATATCTCACAATAGCGATTTAACATCTCCCAATTTTGACAGAATTGCGATAAAAAATTCATAATTGTGAGATAAAAGTCATAATTGACTTCTGTTCAATGGTTGCAATAAGCTTCCATATGAATCTGAGGGGAATGTGCTGTAGTTTCAGATCACAGCAGTTAAAGTCTGTCTGTGAATATATGAAGACCCGTTCACACCGAAAATGATAACTAACTATAAACAAAGTTTTGATAATCACTGTAATTCTATGAGAACAGTGAGTCCACAGCACAACTGTTAACAATAACAACACAGAGGAACGATATCGCTGGAATTACTTGGGAAAACAACTTTTAGTTATCGTTATAGTTATCATTATCGTCAATTATAGTTATCGTTGTAGTTACAGTTATTAAAGTTATCGTTATAGTTATCATTAATTATAGTTATCACAATTATCGTTCGTTATTATAGTTGTCGTTATTGCTACAGTTATTATTATATGTATCATTATCATTATGTATTATTACAGTTACCATTATAATTGTTATTGTACAGTTATTATAGTTATTGTTATAGTTACTGTTTTCGTTGTTGTTGTGAACGAGCTTTACTCTGAAGTGGGAATGAAAGTATGGCACTGTATGATGAAAAATTACTTTTTAATGTCCTTAAAGTATCAAACACGTAAAGTACAAACACATCCATAGAGCGTCAGTCGAGAGTTCGTGAGTTTAGCAATGAGTCAGTGGAGAGTTCGTAAGGTTAGCGATGCGTTAGTCGAGAGTTCGTGAGTTTAGCGATGCGTCAGTCGAGAGTTCGTGAGGTTAGCGATGCGTCAGTCGAGATTTCGTGAGTTTAACGATGAGTCAGTCGAGAGTTTGTGAGTTTAGCGATGCGTCAGTCGAGAGTTCGTGAGTTTAGCGATGAGTCAGTCGAGAGTTCGTGAGTTTAGCGATGCGTCAGTCAAGAGTTCGTGAGTTTAGCGATGCATCAGTCGAGAGTTCGTAATGTTAGCGATGCGTCAGTTGAGAGTTGGTGAGGTTAGCGATGCGTCAGTCGAGAGTTGGTGAGGTTAGCGATGCGTCAGTCGAGAGTTTGTGAGTTTAGCGATGCGTCAGTCGAGAGTTCGTGAGTTTAGCGATGAGTCAGTCGAGAGTTCGTAAGTTTAGCGATGCGTCAGTCGAGAGTTCGTAATGTTAGCGATGCGTCAGTCTAGAGTTTGTGAGTTTAGTGCTGCGTCAGTCAAGAGTTTGTGAGGTTAGCGATGCGACAGTCGAGAGTTCGTGAGTTTAGTGCTGCGTCAGTTGAGATTTCGCGAGGTTAGCGATGCGTCAGTCGAGAGTTCGTGAGCTTGTATTTTTTCACCATCCTTCTCCTCCTCACGCTCTTCATCTCTCTGCAGAAACGACACACATACTTTTAACCAGTATAACCTCGCTCATTAGCGAGCAGCTGATTGGTCAGTGATGGTCACCTGATCTGGCTCCAGTAATCTTTTAGATTACTCTTTTAGCTTGGTTAAGTTTATTTTATTTTAAGTAATGAAAAAAATGGAAAGGGTAAAATACATATTCTTACGTAATTACACATGATTCTAATGTATTGACGTATTTTTTTATTTGCGTGTATTAGCGTATGTGTGATTATGTATGTTTACATTAATGTTACCATATTAAATGCCCGTATTAACTCGTTTCCTGTTGATTTTGTAATTGGCTTTGAATTAGAGCCAGTAATTAATCGTGATCGCGCTGAATGAATGCGTGACTTACTGTCTGTCTTTCTCGTCGAAGGTCAGCACACATTTCGCTGCTTCTTCTTCTGTTTCACGCCACTGTTAAACTTTGATTTCTGCTTTAATCTGCCGTTCCCTCTCATAGGTTCACTTCAATGCTGCGATGACGTCATCGCTATGGGAACATCTCCGGTGTGACGAATGTCTGAAGCCCTTATACCATCACGCCAATTTATTGGCCAATAGCGCTTAGCACCGCCCCGAGCATACGTCACATATGCTCATTTCATCAGATTTTAATTCCTTCAGGAAGCGAATCATCTGTTGCCCGTCGGAAAGAGATTCTTGTGTTCTAAGCCATCTATTTATATAGAGCAGTTTACTCCTCTAAGGCGGACACAATGAGTTTTCCGGTATGTATGGATGCATGTTACACGGACTCACGAGGAAACAGGTAGGAAGAACGCTTTGCAGCCTTTATCTATTGTTGTATCCGTGATTATGATCTGTGTTTCTGAGTAAGTTGCGCTCTGGGCTCGCTCTCTTTCTGAGGAAGGAGAGATGTCCGTTGAACCCCCGCTGTTCCAGCTCTGCGGTTGCCGAGGCGCCGCACGAGCTCGACGCTTGGGGTGACGGCGATGAGCCCGAGTGTACAGAGAGTGAGAGAACGGAATTAATCCCCTTCTCTCTGGCTCTCTTCCCCAGACCGCGTGCGTTCATCAGAAGAGCGCCTCGTGAGTCAGGTGGTTAGTCAAATCTGATTCCCACTCCGGAAGCTTGTAATCGATTCTTTCGGCTGCGGATTAGATGATGCATACTCTACAGCAGCCTCGGGCTTGAACTCGCAGGCGACACAAGCTGTAGATATAAGCTATGGGTTAAGGGGCGAGCTTACTGATATAAAATCCCCGTTGCTCTACTCGGAGTTGAAATGTGTTCCGGTCTCTTGGCAGAGATTACCAACACTATTCTTAATTCTAGGGCTCCCTCCACGAGACGCTGTATGCCCTGTAAGTGAACACAATCTGCTGGTTTCATGCAGGGACGAGACGGCTTAGGCCTTTCCGCCCAGCACAGATTCCTTTTTGGGACTTATTTTTCGGGTGGAAGGCCTGGCAGGCCATCCATTTGAGCCGTTTAAGTCTGTCAGATAACTTTGAAACCTTAAGCAGTTTTTGGTAATCCTATCCTCTCTTAGAGGACTGAGGATCTGCAGGCTCTGTCAGCTCCTCTTGTATGGACTTTGCCCCGAGGCTGGTTAAGTCTTACTGCTTCCTAGGCCTAGTTAATCCTAAGGCTGCTTTGACTCCGTTTCACTTTCAGCAAGTGGTTGGAGGCTTTCTCCCCTGCTATGCGGGGTCAGATAGTGACTATATCTCTAGCCTATGAGGCACGTGGTGTGACTTCGCCTCTAAAGGTGCGTGCTCATTCTACGAGAGCAATGGCTTCTTCTCAGGCTCTCTTTAAAGGGCCTTTGATGGGAGAGGTCTGTGCTGTGGCAGGTGAGTCCTTTCCTAGCACTTTCATCAAGTTCTGCTTGTCTGGATGTGAGGATCGCTCTTGGCTCCCGGGCCTCTTCCGCTTGAGCAGACTCTTTCCTCGGTCTTCCAGCTATCTTAGGTACGTCAGGCGTGATGGTGTAGCGTTCCCATAACGATGACGTCATCGCAGCATTGAAGTGAACCTATGAGAGGGAACATCTCGGTTACGTATGTAACCTTGGTTCCCTGAATAGGGAACGAGATGCTGCCATGCTGGCCGTTCCGTACCTTCAATATCGCTTCCTTCGTCATAGTGTAAAATCTGATGAAATATCGCATATATGAGCATACGTGACGTATGCTCGGGGCGGTGCTAAGCGCTATTGGCCAATAAATTGGCGTGATGGTATAAGGACTTCAGACATTCGTCACACCGGAGGTGTTCCAATAGCGATGACGTCATTGCAGCATCTCCTTTCCTATTCAGGGAACCAAGGTTACATACCTAACCGAGATGTTTTTCGCCATTTTCCAGAGTATTTCAAAACACGTGTGACACACTGCGGAACTTCCGCTTCTATGAGCAACCGGAAGCGCCAAAATAAAGGTCCTGCACGGAACACTGGATAAAGTTAAAGTCCCCGCTCATAGATGCCTTATAGCTTTGAGTTCATTTACATGCTATTGTATTTATAAAAAAAAAACAAATAAAAACATTGTTCTCATTCACAGGAGTGTATATCATAAATGTGCACACATCATGTTTCTAGGTAATACATCCACACAGAATAGAAACGGGAGTTTATCAAAGTGTTTATCAAGTTACAGTTTGTATAATTAATGACCAGAAACATAATAGTACATAAAAAGTGACAGATAAGTGACATATTGATGAATGGACATCATGAGCCTGGCTCAGGCAGGAGTGCCGTAAAGCAGAACGTAAATGGAAATCAGACAGGTTACAAGTGTCCTTGGAGATTTTTAAGAACTGCCCATCTGCCTATCAGTGCAGCGTTAAAGCAGCTAAAATTTAATATTTCTCAGATTTCATTTCTAAAAATTCACATAATCCAAAAGTGTTGCTTAACAGTGACAAATGACCTCTTGCTCACTTTGGATTCTGGTAACTCTGCTCTTCTAATTCTGCTCGATTTACAGTAACTGCTGGCTTCGATACAGTTCACCACAGCATTCCTTTAGATCGCCTACAGCAGGAGGTTGGGCTTAGTGGCATTGTTCTGCACTTGGTTTATTCTTATCTGTCCAATAGGTCTGTATCAGTTACAATTGGTAATCATTCATCTCCTTTAGTTCCTCGATCATGCGGGGTCCCACAAGGCTCTATATTAGGTCCAGTTCTGTTTTCTCTGTATATGTTACCTTTGGGGTCTATTCTTAGGAAATATGAGACTGCACACCACTGTTACGCTGACGATACTCAAATATACGTCCCATTACACCCAAGTCCTGTTCTACTATTGTTAAGTGTCTTGAGGATGTAAAATCCTGGATGGATAAATTGCTCCAGGTACCGTGGTCCCGGAAAGGTGATCGGGCCTTTTCGACAGCTGGACCTCAGCTATGGAATAACTTACAGCTCGCCATCCGCTCTGCCCCCTCTCAACGCATTTAAAACGGCTTTGAAGAAGCACTTTTTAAATATCAGGTTTTTTTTTCTGATGCAGTGTTTTGTTAGGTCTTTTACAGCACTTTGGGCTGCTCTTGTGGCAGTAGAAATGTGCTCTATAAGAAACTAAACTAAACTGGAGTGTGTAAACTGCACACAAACACAAGATGGTTCTTCAACGGCATCTGCAGTTTTATTAAAAAAAAAAAAATCTGAAGATGTAGAGCTTCAGACAAACACATGAACGAAAGAGTGAGAGCAGAAAGAGTGCATGTGACGGAGCTGCAGAGAGTTATTACAGTTAGATATTAAAACACAACCAGGAGCTTTAGATTAAATTATTATAAACACCAAATAATACACACGCTTATTTTTTCTGCATTAACAGCTCATTTCTGATGTGTGTGTGTGTGTGAGACATTACATCATCATCATCATCATCATCACGTGTTGTCATCATAAAAGTCTCGCTTTCATCTATTCAAATATAAAAGAATAAAGACAAAAAACTACCGAAGCAAAATAAAACAAACACATCAGAAACTAAATCTGAAGAAATGACACATGATGAAGTGTTAAGGTCGTCATGTGAAATAATAATTATATAATAACCCTCATGTATCTCACTAGCGCTAGAAGACTTTGGTCTATAAGACACAGTTCTGTACAACATACGTATATGTGTGTGTGTGTGTGTGTGTGTGAGAGAGAGTGTGTCTGTGAGGTAGCTGCAGACACAAGCCGTTTATTTACTAGCTGTTGCAGTAGATCTGAATGAACCTGTGTGTGTTTGTGTATATGTGTGTGTGTTGAGGATGAAACTAATATACATCTAATATTAACATGATCATGACTAACATACAGCTGAAGAAGGTGTGTGTGTGTGAGTGTGTATATATTTGTGTGAGTGTGTGAGAGTGCATGTGACAGAGCAGCAGAGACAGTTATTACAGTTAGATATTAAAACACAACCAGAAACTTTGGATTAAATGATTAAAAACAGCAAATAATAAACGCTTATTTTCAATGCTTTTTCTGCATTAAAAGCTCATTTCTGATGTATGTGACTTTACATCACCATCTATCATTATCTATCATCATGCGCTGTCATAATAAAAGTCCTGCTGTCATATATTCAAAAATAAAAGAATAAAGACAAAAAACTACCGGAGCAAAATAAAACAAACACATCAGAAACTAAATCCGAAGTAATTACACATGATGAAGAGTCAAGGTCGTCATGTGAAATAATAATTATATAATACCCTCATGTGTCTCACTAGCGCTAGAATACTTTGGTCTTTAAGACACAGTTCTGTACAACATGTGTGTGTGAGGTAGCTGCAGATACATGAGCCGTTTATATACTAGCTGTTGCAGTAGATTTGAATGAACCGTGTGTGTGTGTGTGTTCAGGATGAACTAATATACATCTAATATTAACATGATCATGATTAACATACACTTACTGAATCTTCTTCAGTTGTGTGTATAAGTGTGTGTGTGTTATGTGGCAGCGATGGTGGTTCCTCCTCCGAGCCGCAGCAGTATCTGCTGGCAGTCCTGCAGGGATCTGCGGTCTCCCACTCGCTCCAGCGTGCGCTTGGCCTCGGCCAGCAATCGAGCGCGGTGACCTGGCGGCGTTGCCATCAGTCGGACCGTCGTCTCGTGCAGGAACAGCTAAAATCACACACACACACACACACACACACACACACACACCGTTAATATCATGTGGAGATCAAGTGCAGAGGTCAGCTGTAGGCTGGGGTCAAAAGTCACCTTGTGTTGGGCCCGTCTGTGGGCCTGGCCGAGCTTACGCAGAGAGCTCAAGTCCCTTTGGAATCCAGCCAATTGGGATCCGGGGGCGGGGCCTGGCTCTCCGTTAGACCCGCCTCCGCGCTGCCATAGGCTGGTCCTCAGAGTCAGGAGGAGGTCACACACCAGAAGCTCCACCCCCTGAGAGAGTCAGAGAAGATGATTGGCTCGAGAGAAATACACCGGTGTGTCCTTTATAGTTATCAGAATTAGCATTAGTTATCTTTAAAACTATTCCTGTAACTGTAACGTTAACTATAAAGATAACGATATTAGCATCCACACCACAGACAATACCTGTAACAATAACTATAACATCAACTATAATGATAACCAGCTGTAGAGTGTTTTAAATCAGTCACTTATGCTGGTTAGGATGCTCCCTAAAATGGGAAAACATCAGCAGTGCATAAGTGCAGTGTGTGTGTACCTTGTGCAGCCAGGTGTTGTTGTGTGACTGACACACACTGATGTGCAGGTGAGCACTGGAGCGCTGGCAGTGACTGAGGCAGCTGACGACCCCCTCGCCCTTCTGCTGACTCACACTCATCTGCACAGCCTTACAGAGCGCCAGCACGGCCTTCGCCAGCGGGTGACTGACACACACACACACACACACACACACATGCACGCGGTTAGACTGTAGCATCATGGGTATGAACACACTCTGACGGGTGAACACTCACTCCAGCGTGTGCAGCGCTCTGGGCATCCGCTCCGCCTCCGCCAGCAGCGACCTCACCGACGCATCATCACCCTGCAGCCAATGAACCGCGGCCTTCAGCACCGACGCCCACCAGCGGCACACGGGGTCCCTCACTGCAGAGACGAGACACAACACGTCAGCGTGTGAGGACGCATTAACATACACCGCCGAGGCAGACACACGCACCTGGTGTTGAGCTCTGATTGGCCAGCGCAGGGAAGGGGGCGGTGGAGGGGGCGGAGTCTTCAGTACAGCTGTTCAGCAGCTGCAGAAACTCCATAACACCCGTGAACTCCCTACAGCAGACATGACACACTTTCAGAATACTAGAATTATTAGTTATTAGATTTATAATTGCATTATAAGTTGTAGAAAAATTGCAATCAGATTTGTTTGATTCTACTGGTTGATGTAGTTAGTTATGGACCCGCTGTGTGAACAGCTGTGTGTGTGTGTTTTACCCAGCATCCTCTGCGTGTTTGCTGCTCTGCGGCTCGATCAGCGTGTGCACGGCTCTCTCCAGGAGTTTCTCACAGAAGCAGCGGTGCAGCTGTGCGATGGGATCCGCTAGAGACACAAACACGTGTTAGTCCTGCGGCTGGACGCTCAGACGGCCACCCATCGATCGCTCAGGCTTACCTTCATCTCTCTGAGACGTGAAGATCTGTTCGCTGCTCTCCGCCCTCACTGACCAATCACAGCTCAGAAAGAACTGGCGGCCCAGCGGCGTGAAGATCCAGCGCAGGCAGTCTGGGAGGAGCTTAGAGTCTGACTGACAGGCCAGAGCCTCGGCGCAGCTCAGCAGGTAACCCTGACACACAGACAGCAGGTGTGTGAAGGGGTGTGTGGTGTTTACATGAGTGAGTGTGTGTGTGTGTGTGTGTGTGATGCTCACGGGCAGACAGGTGAGGTGTTTCCCCAGTGCCGCTCTCAGACTGATGGCTGCCGTCACAAAGATCTGGATCCGCTGAGCGACCGGCATCTTCCCCTCCGCACTCTTGCTCAGATTCACAGCGCTCAGAGACACACACACACCCCAGAGCGGCCGCTGATCCAGCTTACCTGAAACACACACACACACACATTATAACACACACACACACACACACTCACTATAACACTCGCACACACACACACACAAACACTAGCGCACACTCACTATAACGCACACACTCAATATAACACACACTCACTATACCGCACACACTCAATATAACACACACTCACTATAGCACACACTCACTATTAACACACACACACACACACTCACTATAACACACACTCACTATAGCACACTCACTATAACACACACTCACTATAGCACACACACACACACACACACACACTATAGCCCACACACTCACTATAACACACACTATAGCAACCACTCACTATATATAACACACACTCACACAATATAGCACACACTCACTATAGCAAACACTCACTCACTATAACACACACTATAGCAACCACTCACTATATATAACACACACACACACACTATAGCACACACTCACTATAGCAAACACTCACTCACTATAACACACACTATAGCAACCACTCACTATATATAACACACACACACACACTATAGCACACACTCACTATAGCAAACACTCACTCACTATAACACACACTATAGCAACCACTCACTATATATAACACACACACACACTATAGCACACACTCACTATAGCACACACTCACTAACTATAGCAAACACTCACTATAGCACACACTCACTAGAGCAAACACTCACTATAGCAAACACTCACTCACTATAGCAAACACTCACTATAGCAAACACTCACTATAGCACACACTCACTAACTATAGCAAACACTCACTATAGCACACACTCACTATAGCAAACACTCACTACAGCAAACACTATAGCAAACACTCACTATAGCAAACACTCACTCACTATAACACACACACACTATAGCACACTCACTATAGCAAACACTCACTATAGCAAACACTCACTCACTATAACACACACACACTATAGCACACACACACTATAGCACACACTCACTCACTATAACACACACACTATAGCACACACTCACTATATCAAACACTCACTCACTATAGCAAACACTCACTATAGCACACACTCACTATAGCAAACACTCACTATAGCAAACACTCACTCACTATAACACACACACACTATAGCACACACTCACTCACTATAACACAAACTCACTATAGCACACACACACAAACTCACGCACGCACACACACACACACACCTGTGAGCTGCAGCTGGCTGAGTTGGTGATACACCAGTGCTGCGTCGCGTGAGCTGGTCTGTGACTCCTCCCCCTCATGTCTCCCTCCAACCAGACGCACCAGCCAGCCCAGAGGGGCGGGTTTCCGCAGGCAGTAGCGAATCAGGTTCCAGGAGAGCGAGCAGATGATGTCGAGGGTGGAGGAGGGCAGCACTCTGGACAAGATGGACAGACAGGTGTGCAGACTGACCGCGGCCTCCGAGTAATCGCCCTGAGACACACACACAACACATGATCACTGAATGTACAATGTGGGGGTGTGTGTGTTTATATGCGTATATATGTGTGTGTGTGTGTGTGTGTTTGTGTGTGAGTGTGTAATTGTGTGTGAGTGTGTGTGTGTGTGATTGTGTGTGTGTGTGTGTGAGTGAGTGTGTGTGTGTGTGTGATTGTGTGTGTGTGTGTGTGAGTGAGTGTGTGTGTGTGTGTGATTGTGTGTGTGTGTGTGTGAGTGAGTGTGTGAGTGAGAG
>NW_015657960.1:22916-24437 GCF_001515625.1 Sinocyclocheilus rhinocerous | reverse complement strand
TGTGTGTGTGTGTGTGTGTGTGTGTGTGTGTGTGTGTGTGTGTGATTGTGAGTGAGTGTGTATGTGTGTGATTGTGTGTGTGTTTACCCGGTACAGCTGCAGGTCAGCCTGTTTGCGGTGTCTCCAGAAGCGCACTGAGGTGGGCGAGTGAAGGGGCGTGACCGGCTCCCACAGGTACAGCACACGGACACACCCCCAGACCACACCCACCCCACTCAGGACCCACACCAGGAACCACGGCAACACGCACCACAGCCACGCCCCTGACGGATGGAGAGACACACACGTGACGTTAGCGTCACAGCGGATCACGCGATCATGTGATCCCGTGAGCGGGTCATGTGACTCACCGAAGCTCTGCGTGGGCAGCGAGAAGAGCGAGCGCGAGGATCCGTGTGCTGCCGTCAGCCCGGCGCTCTCCTCTGACTCCAGCAGAGACGGCAGAGGGTTGAGCGACAGACAGAGGAAGGTGAGCGTGCAGAGCAGCAGACGCGAGCGGTCCATCACTCCCACCGACGACGGCGAGTCCGGCTCGCTCTTCACCTGAAACACACACACATCAGACGGACCGCCCTGCTCTGATATGAATATGAAGTGAGGGGGCGGGGTCTGTGCTCTGTTTAGATTAATCGAGGGGGCGGGGTCTGTGCTGTGCATTGAAAATGAAAAGAGAGGGTGGAGGCTGTGCTCTGATATGCATATGAAATGAGGGGGTGGGGCCTGTGTCTCTCACCGTCTCGTGCTCCAGCAGCGGGCTGCCAGGCTCCGAGTCGATGCAGAAGGGCGAGAGCTGAGGAGGAGAGCTGGAGCCCGAATCTGACGGAGGAGGAGAAATAAAGGCCACCTCCGGCTTCAGATCCACATCATCAGAGAGACACACCGACTCTACGAGAGACAAACAAACACAGGGCACAATCGTCAAATCCAGCCATCAAAATCAAGTGTAGTGTACAAAGTGTAGATACAAATAATGCAAATTTTGGATTCATAAATCAAAAATGTATATTAGTAAGTTAATAAATTATTATTAATAATTTTTTTTAACTGACAAAATGTCAAGCAAGTCACTTGCCAAATGTATAAATGAGAACGTAAATGCATTAATTTTATACATTATTTATTAAATATTAATAAAGCAAAAGTAGGGATGCACTATTAATCAAAGTCAAATTGCAATGTGAATATTAGTAAAAATTAATTTTAATAGTACATATTAATAATAAAAATAATAATTTTGGATATTTTATTTATGGAATATTACAACATTTTTATTCATGTATTAATTTTAATTTAATTAATACACCTCTGTTGTCCAGCATTTGATTTGATTACATTTTAAAAGATTAATTAAATTGTTCAGTTTTATGCATTTGATAACCATCATTTTAAATAATAAATTTGTATTAAATCATAAACACAGAATCCAGATAATCCTTTTGATTATTAAAATCTAATGGATTTAAATCTAATGAATTTACCTTTAAAATGGAATTGGAAATTAAAAAAAAAAAAAAAAAAAAA
>NW_015657960.1:6359-17919 GCF_001515625.1 Sinocyclocheilus rhinocerous | reverse complement strand
AAGTCTTCAAAGGTGCCCCCAGTACGAGTTTGAAAAAAAAAAAAAACAGAATAAAAAAAAAAAAGATTTAATTGTTAAAATGGTAATAAATTACAGAATTCTTAAAAATACTATTAAACACTGAATTAGAGAATTCTGAGCGTCCGTTGATGTCATGTGACTCACTGTGCTTGTGACTGGCCATCTTGAGCATCAGGTTCTCCTGCCGGAGCTTATGGTTCACCTGCTGCAGGTATTTGATGTAGTCGATGGCTTTACGCAGAACGCCAGACTTGTGCATCTGTCAATCACATCAAACAGACGTCAGACAGTCACCTGAGCTCCACACATCCCAGCATGCAGTGCGGCGCACACACCTTGGCGTCGTTGCCCATCACGAGGTCGCGCATTTCCAGGATTTTGTCGTTGATGGACGATCGGTAGCGTTTCTCGATGATGTTGTGTGTCGTCCGTCTCTCGCCCTCTTTCACGACTCCTACCGTTCCCGCGGTAACGGCCATGCCCTGCTCCACTGCCACCCTGGCTCCGCCCCCCATGTGGGCGGTGCCCGAGGAGAGCTGCTTGATTGGCAGCTTGTCTCCGCCTCCCATCACCATGGGAACGGTGGTCAGAATGTTGCTGCTCATCAGCGTCTGTGAAAGGGAGAGACGACATTCAGAACCATAAACAGAACGATATTCTGACAGGAAAGCCAATTAGATATATATGAACATATCACAGTACAATCGAAACAATCACGACACCACACACACACAAAAAAAAAAACTTTTTAAATGAAAATGCAAAAATATTCTCTGCATGAGTATGTCTGATTTTCCATTAAATGCTCATAAAATTAAAAAAAAGATATTGTCTTAAAAAGATATTTTAAGCTACTATTTTTTAAATAGTAATTTATAATTATATATAAATATATTTAGATTTATTTTCACTGATTTGTAATATATTAAATAAATATTATTTAAATAAAATTAAAAAAATATTAATTTACTATTTAACACCATATCAGCAGCAAAAGGTTAATTTCTTAACAAATTCAGAGTAGATTAAATTAAAATAATCATAATAATGAATGATTACATTTATCTGTAATAATTTACCAATATACTCTTATAAACATATTAAATTAATATTTAATAGAAAATCTACACATTTCCCAGAAATCTTTTTTAAATCATCAATCAATGAAATTTCTTATCTATTTTTTTGTTTTTGCTTATTCATTTATTTTTATTTAACGCCATATCATCAGCAAAGGCTGTTTTTATGGCAAACTCAGAGTAGATATTAAAATAATCATAATAGCCATAAAACTTTCATAAATAAAGATACTTGCATGTAATAATTTATCAATACATTGTTATGAATACATAGCAAATTTTAATAGAAAATCTAAACATTTAATGAAATTTCACAGTAAAATATTATATTTAAAGAAATGTATTTTTAACAACATATAAGCTGCAAAGGCTGTTTTGAGTAGACATTAAAATAATCTTAATAAAAATGATGTACCATTATTTGACAATATTTTTGCGTTAATGAAACTTCTGTATGATATTTCTGCCAGTGTATCGTGACTGTAGTGTGTGTGTGTGACGTACAGGGACCTGCAGCGAGGTGGTCTGGATGGGTGCCGTGAGCGTGGTGATGCCCGGCGGGTTATGGACGGTCGACAGCACCTGCGTCCCGTCCGGTTTGAGCGTGGTCAGAACCAGAGAGTCCGTCTTCAGGATCTGTGGCTGGTGCAGCAGCACCTGTCGGCCAATCAGAGCGCAGCGTCACACATGACATCATACGGCACACTAATGACAGTCTGCAGTGAGCGTGTGTGTGACGTACAGGCACCTGCTGCGATACGGTGTGGACCGGCGCGGTGGACAGCGTCTGGAAGGTCTGACCGGATGGAGTCAGCAGCCGCTGGTGCTGGATGGTCATGGGCTGGACCTGCGGAGACGTCATGATGCTCTGCATCTGCGGCTGGAGGACTGAGAAAGACACAGCTGCGTGAGAGAGAGTGTGTGTGTATAGTGTGAGTGTGTGTGAGAGTGTGTGCGTGTGTAAGCGTGTGTGAGTCTCACCCTGGAAGCCGGCGCCGGGGTTCTGCTGGCAGATCACCTGGTTGTGGATGAATCGGTGTGTCTGCGTGCCGGTCGGCGCGATCATCACCGTCTGCGGCTGCGCCGGCGTCTGCACCGCCAGCGTCTGCATGGGGAACGTCTGCGTCTGCATCTGTGGACGGCCAATCAGAGCACTGTGTGAGGAGTGACCGATTCAAATCAAAGTACGGGCGAAATCACAGAATCCAGACATAAAAATAAGATGTGGTCAGAACATGAGGAGGTGTGGTCAGAGACTGAGGGGTGTGGTCAGGCTCACCCATGTGATTGGCTGTGGTCATGTGTGATGATTTGTGGTCAAAGCATGAGGGGTGTGTCGTCATGTGTAAGGAGATGTGGTCAGAGAGTGAGAGGTGTGTAGTCATGTGTAAGGAGGTGTGGTCAGAGAGTGAGAGGTGTGCAGTGATGTGTAAGGAGATGCGGTCAGAGAGTGAGAGGTGTGCAGTGATGTGTAAGGAGATGCGGTCAGAGAGTGAGAGGTGTGCAGTGATGTGTAAGGAGATGCGGTCAGAGAGTGAGAGGTGTGCAGTGATGTGTAAGGAGATGCGGTCAGAGAGTGAGAGGTGTGCAGTGATGTGTAAGGAGATGCGGTCAGAGAGTGAGAGGTGTGCAGTGATGTGTAAGGAGATGCGGTCAGAGAGTGAGAGGTGTGCAGTGATGTGTAAGGAGATGCGGTCAGAGAGTGAGAGGTGTGCAGTGATGTGTAAGGAGATGCGGTCAGAGAGTGAGAGGTGTGCAGTGATGTGTAAGGAGATGCGGTCAGAGAGTGAGAGGTGTGCAGTGATGTGTAAGGAGATGCGGTCAGAGAGTGAGAGGTGTGCAGTGATGTGTAAGGAGATGCGGTCAGAGAGTGAGAGGTGTGCAGTGATGTGTAAGGAGATGCGGTCAGAGAGTGAGAGGTGTGCAGTGATGTGTAAGGAGATGCGGTCAGAGAGTGAGAGGTGTGCAGTGATGTGTAAGGAGATGCGGTCAGAGAGTGAGAGGTGTGCAGTGATGTGTAAGGAGATGCGGTCAGAGAGTGAGAGGTGTGCAGTGATGTGTAAGGAGATGCGGTCAGAGAGTGAGAGGTGTGCAGTGATGTGTAAGGAGATGCGGTCAGAGAGTGAGAGGTGTGCAGTGATGTGTAAGGAGATGCGGTCAGAGAGTGAGAGGTGTGCAGTGATGTGTAAGGAGATGCGGTCAGAGAGTGAGAGGTGTGCAGTGATGTGTAAGGAGATGCGGTCAGAGAGTGAGAGGTGTGCAGTGATGTGTAAGGAGATGCGGTCAGAGAGTGAGAGGTGTGCAGTGATGTGTAAGGAGATGCGGTCAGAGAGTGAGAGGTGTGCAGTGATGTGTAAGGAGATGCGGTCAGAGAGTGAGAGGTGTGCAGTGATGTGTAAGGAGATGCGGTCAGAGAGTGAGAGGTGTGCAGTGATGTGTAAGGAGATGCGGTCAGAGAGTGAGAGGTGTGCAGTGATGTGTAAGGAGATGCGGTCAGAGAGTGAGAGGTGTGCAGTGATGTGTAAGGAGATGCGGTCAGAGAGTGAGAGGTGTGCAGTGATGTGTAAGGAGATGCGGTCAGAGAGTGAGAGGTGTGCAGTGATGTGTAAGGAGATGCGGTCAGAGAGTGAGAGGTGTGCAGTGATGTGTAAGGAGATGCGGTCAGAGAGTGAGAGGTGTGCAGTGATGTGTAAGGAGATGCGGTCAGAGAGTGAGAGGTGTGCAGTGATGTGTAAGGAGATGCGGTCAGAGAGTGAGAGGTGTGCAGTGATGTGTAAGGAGATGCGGTCAGAGAGTGAGAGGTGTGCAGTGATGTGTAAGGAGATGCGGTCAGAGAGTGAGAGGTGTGCAGTGATGTGTAAGGAGATGCGGTCAGAGAGTGAGAGGTGTGCAGTGATGTGTAAGGAGATGCGGTCAGAGAGTGAGAGGTGTGCAGTGATGTGTAAGGAGATGCGGTCAGAGAGTGAGAGGTGTGCAGTGATGTGTAAGGAGATGCGGTCAGAGAGTGAGAGGTGTGCAGTGATGTGTAAGGAGATGCGGTCAGAGAGTGAGAGGTGTGCAGTGATGTGTAAGGAGATGCGGTCAGAGAGTGAGAGGTGTGCAGTGATGTGTAAGGAGATGCGGTCAGAGAGTGAGAGGTGTGCAGTGATGTGTAAGGAGATGCGGTCAGAGAGTGAGAGGTGTGCAGTGATGTGTAAGGAGATGCGGTCAGAGAGTGAGAGGTGTGCAGTGATGTGTAAGGAGATGCGGTCAGAGAGTGAGAGGTGTGCAGTGATGTGTAAGGAGATGCGGTCAGAGAGTGAGAGGTGTGCAGTGATGTGTAAGGAGATGCGGTCAGAGAGTGAGAGGTGTGCAGTGATGTGTAAGGAGATGCGGTCAGAGAGTGAGAGGTGTGCAGTGATGTGTAAGGAGATGCGGTCAGAGAGTGAGAGGTGTGCAGTGATGTGTAAGGAGATGCGGTCAGAGAGTGAGAGGTGTGCAGTGATGTGTAAGGAGATGCGGTCAGAGAGTGAGAGGTGTGCAGTGATGTGTAAGGAGATGCGGTCAGAGAGTGAGAGGTGTGCAGTGATGTGTAAGGAGATGCGGTCAGAGAGTGAGAGGTGTGCAGTGATGTGTAAGGAGATGCGGTCAGAGAGTGAGAGGTGTGCAGTGATGTGTAAGGAGATGCGGTCAGAGAGTGAGAGGTGTGCAGTGATGTGTAAGGAGATGCGGTCAGAGAGTGAGAGGTGTGCAGTGATGTGTAAGGAGATGCGGTCAGAGAGTGAGAGGTGTGCAGTGATGTGTAAGGAGATGCGGTCAGAGAGTGAGAGGTGTGCAGTGATGTGTAAGGAGATGCGGTCAGAGAGTGAGAGGTGTGCAGTGATGTGTAAGGAGATGCGGTCAGAGAGTGAGAGGTGTGCAGTGATGTGTAAGGAGATGCGGTCAGAGAGTGAGAGGTGTGCAGTGATGTGTAAGGAGATGCGGTCAGAGAGTGAGAGGTGTGCAGTGATGTGTAAGGAGATGCGGTCAGAGAGTGAGAGGTGTGCAGTGATGTGTAAGGAGATGCGGTCAGAGAGTGAGAGGTGTGCAGTCATGTGTAAGGAGTTGTGGTCAGAGTGTGAGGGGTGTGTCGTCATGTGTAAGGAGATGTGGTCAGAGAGTGAGAGGTGTGTAGTCATGTGTAAGGAGGTGTGGTCAGAGTCTGAGGGGTGTGTCGTCATGTGTAAGGAGATGCGGTCAGAGAGTGAGAGGTGTGCAGTCATGTGTAAGGAGATGCGGTCAGAGAGTGAGAGGTGTGCAGTCATGTGTAAGGAGGTGTGGTCAGAGAGTGAGAGGTGTGTAGTCATGTGTAAGGAGGTGTGGTCAGAGAGTGAGAGGTGTGGAGTCATGTGTAAGGAGGTGTGGTCAGAGAGTGAGAGGTGTGTAGTCATGTGTAAGGAGGTGTGGTTAGAGAGTGAGAGGTGTGTAGTCATGTGTAAGGAGGTGTGGTCAAAGTGAGGGGTGTGGTCAGGCTCACCTGTGTGATTGGCTGTGGTCGCGGCTGCAGCAGCGGCGGTGTGCGTGTCTGCGTCTGGCTGCTGGTCTGTATGGGTGTGTGTGGGGGCGTCAGTATGGTGCTGGGGGCCATCTGTGGGAGGGGCCTCACGGGGGCCACGGCTCCACCCCCCATCTGGTCCTCAAAGAGATCCGGGAAATCCACCTGATTACTGACGAACTGCAGCATCTCTGAGTGACACACAAACACACACAGATGTGAAGATTAACATCTGAATACGACCCATATTAATAACTCCAGCGGTGTGCTGATAAGCAGATCCTGTCAGGGTCAACAAACACACTGACCTTCAAAACAGCAGCGTTCATCACGAGCGTCACAGTCGCATCACAAACGACTGATAATTACACTCACGGACATCCTGTTTATTACTAAATAAATAAAGTTGAAAGGGGGCGGGGCTTATAAAAAGATCAATTGCTGTCTGGCAGTGTGTAACACAGTCCTGACCCTGACCTTTGACCTGTGATAATGAGATGAAGGTCAGTGACTCAAGGTCAGAGCTGAGTGATAAGGACTGATAACACACCCTCGTATCAGACATCAGAGTGTCTGCTTGACCTGTTTATGGTGTTATTACAGTAATGACTGATACAGTCACACCTGTGGCAGATGAAACCAGTCTCCGCTCGCACAGGACCCAACCAACCAGTGCTTCCAGTGGAGTAATGCCACGAGAATGACCTATTTCACCACGAAACCAAGGGAAAAACACATCTAATACATGATTCTGATATGTCTGAATAATGAAGATGGGTTTCAGATCTACAGTCAGATCTTCAGCTCATGTCAGGGGCTTTTCTGGGATAATATCTGCACATTATTGCCTTATGTTTTGTGCCAAAATGAGATTTTTTCACACTACCCCCATGAGAATTCAGAGGAAATTGGTATAAAAAATAAAGTCAAAATGCAGAAAAAGCTCTTCCTTCCATTAGAATCAGGCGTCATTGTCAGTATGTCAGTCATGTATTGTGATTTTGTGATGAAACGTTCATGAAGCAGGAGAATCCCACACATGAAACGAATAATTCACACACGAGCGCATCAGCTCCAGCTCCAGTCTGTCTGTCTGTCTCTAGTCCTCAGGTGCTGACAGACAGAATGGCTGTGAGACACAGAGCAGATCAGCTCGTGCTCATCTAGTTCACAGAATAGCAGCACACTGACTCTATCACATGGAGCGCAATGTGAGATTCATCTGAAGAGAATCTGATCTGAGACCTGTGTGAGGAACAGTCTGACTGACTGACGGATGATCAGCACGTGAACCACTGACACAAGCGTTCACAACAACAACAACAACAACACTACTAAAATCACAATAACATCAATAACAGCACACATTATACTAATAACAACTATACTAACACCAATAACAGCACCAGAGCATCCAGTTTCATTGTACATGTACAATGACAATAAAGTCTTACTTGCTTATTAAGAACAATAACGTCACCAGTAACATCATGAACTGTACTAATAACAATAACAGATCCATCAACAACAATTCCACTGACAACACTAATAACAACCATGCTGTTATTATCCTACATTCCTTCATTTATTACAGTGATATTCAAACGGACACATGAATTCATCATCATCACATGTGATAGAAGGGTGTCATCATGAACTAGTCCACACTAAACCTACTCTAGTTTCTCTAACTATAATACAGTCAACCTAACTATCCGAGCTGAAGCTGATTACTGAATGAATTATGTCTTAATATACATACAAATAATGTATTATATTGACAGCTGAACACGAGAACACACACACACACACTCACTCACTCACTCTCTCACACACACACACACACACACACACTCTCTCTCTCTCTCTCTCACACACACACACACACACACACACTCTCTCTCTCTCTCTCTCACACACACACACACACACACACACTCTCTCTCTCTCTCTCTCACACACACACACACACACACACACTCTCTCTCTCTCTCTCTCACACACACACACACACACACACACTCTCTCTCTCTCTCTCTCACACACACACACACACACACACACTCTCTCTCTCTCTCTCTCACACACACACACACACACACACACACACACACACACACACGGATCTGCAGTATTATCAGCACACAGACAGTATATCGGTATTGTTTATGATCTTCATCATCTTCCTCTCTCACCGTCGATGTCTCCCATCGTGAACTCATCGCCCAGTTCCGTCAGGCTCTGGTCCACGCTGTCCATGAACTCGGCGGCGTCCATCCTCGCGTTACTCGCCTCTCAGAATCACGGGCTCTCCGTGCGGCGGCTGTTCGCTCGGTTCCGGTCTCGCTCGAGCGCTTACCGACCGAACGCGTCCATCTTGCGCTCCGGCATTGACGTCATTCGCAAACAGCGCTCGGCTGGGACGCGCTCCTCTGATTGGCTCGCGCTCGGCGACGGCCGTCGTAAGATCGGACGCTGTCGACCAATCAGATCGGCCGCTCGAGCGTGGCCTGATCGTGCGTCGATGAGCAGAGGCGCATTGCTCATTTGCATTTGGCCCGCCCCTTAGATTAAACCCCGCCCAGGCCGCTCTGAGTGAATGGACCGCTAATGAATATTTAATGAGCAGGCAGCGGGTTGGTGAGCGGTTCGTTGAATATGTAAATTTGACCGGAGAGTGTCTTTGTTATTGAAGTTACATCATCATCATCATCATCTTCATCTTCACACACTGCGGCCAAACGTGTCGCTTTATTCGCCTCCTTTTACCTCAGATTTACTATATATACTCCTGCCAAAGTTGTACTGTTATCAAATTGGCATTTTGTTGATCAGCTGTCATTAGATTAGGAAAAGTTATATAGAAACAACTAGTTTCTATTTTAAATATGCTATTGCTTGCATGTATATTTTCATAATCTTATGACAACTAATCATAAAGCATAATGTAATTTTGATAACATGCAATGCAAACAATAAACGCCTTTCAGCAGGATATGGAAGTTGACATTTGGAAGATAATTTTTATTGTTATATTATTAATAGATTACCTATTTTATAATAATTTATACTATAACTCATATTCTATGTTGTTTTGGGTCTTATAACCCACAATAATATTAAATATAGTCCATTGTAGACTTATCAGTATCAGTGTATCAGTAAATATAACATTTTGTTACCTTAAAAATGTATCAACATTTTACTAAAACAAATTATGTAAAAATAAAATAAAAAAAAGATTATATTTATTGATGAATATAATTATAATAAAATATGAATTGTGTTAAATATAAAATATATAGATGTCTGAATATTCTAAAACAATATGTATTCCCTTGGTTAAGTTAAACTCAGAAGCTGATTCTGTGTCCTTTTCAGTTTGAATAACTCTGTTTGTGTTTTCTCTGTAGTTAAATAGCAAACATAAATCTGCTCATAACATCACATTAAACATAATATACTTACGGCTTTAAATAATGGAATAATATCAGATGCGTGTGACTGAAGTGCTGGTATCATAAATCAAAACAAGTCTGAGATCATTCATGTGTTTATTTGTGTTCAGCGGCTTCAGAAAACAAACACGCGGTGTTCAGTGAATCTCACACATCTGCTGGATGTTAGTTTGATCAGATCCGGTCTCACTGAACCAGTCCAGACCAGTCCAAACCAGTCCAGCCTCAATAATCACCTACATGTCAGGATCCACAGCAACACTCAGCAGTTCAAGTGCACAAACGTTTGTTCAACAGAAGGCATGTTTATCCATGAATGAGCTCCAGCAGCTGAACAGAGCGTCTGCATGCGAGCGACTGCGCAGGCTTACATCAATAAGTAAAATCTAGTAAAAAATTCTGAACACATCAAATAATCTTTATGTTCTACAAATCTGAATGAAATGACAAGCTGATGCGGCCCTGTCTAATTTAGGTGATAATCGCTGCAGGATTTGAAGTGTGTGTACGATAAACCGTAAGCGTTAGCACTGCGCTCCAGACGCTCACTTGTTCCAGTGGATCTCGTAGGAGCTGCGTTCGGTGCTTTCTGCAGACCGCACTCTCTCCTTCACCACCCTGATCACCAGTCCTCCGGCCAGCATGATTCCCGCCGCCGCTCTTCCGATCTCTCCCACGGCGCTCAGGATGCGTGCGGTTGCTCCGGCTGCACTGGAGGTCACAGGCTGCACTGCTGCGTTGCCCGCGGCGACCACCGCATTTGATGCAGCACTTACCGCTCCTCCCTCTAGCACCGCCCCCAATGCTGCTCCCGCCCCTACGGCCCCACCCACTCCTGCTGCCACACCCACCACCGCAGCGCCCATCACTCCCACCTGCTGCATTGCTACCGCAGCGCCCAGCACTCCCACCTGCTGCATTGCTTCCAGTGCGGCCTCCCGCGGCCCCGGGTCCTCAGCACCTGCTAGCGCTCCCACCGACCCTCCCAACACACCACCCGTCGCCGCTCCCAGAGCCACCGCGCTCTTTCCAGCCGCGGCCGCAACTATTGCGCCGAACGCTTTGCCTACGCCTGCGCCTCCTGCTACCGAGACTCCCGCTAACCCCACCGATCCGCCGCCCATCATGGAGGCTCCTGCCGCGACCGCCAAAGGAGCTGCGGCTCCGAACACGGCCCCTACTGCCACGCCGGCGGCTCCCGCCGCTACTAGCAGAGGCGCTCCCTCCAGGACTTTCCCGGAGAGTGCGGCTTCGGCTCGGACGCGGCTGAGAGCGGACCGCAGGGCCTGACGTCTGCTGTGAGTGCTCCACCGCTGCATGCGCCGCTGCTGCTTGCCACACACACCACCGCAGCGCCCAGCACTCCCACCTGCTGCATTGCTTCCAGTGCGGCCTCCCGCGGCCCCGGGTCCTCAGCACCTGCTAGCGCTCCCACCGACCCTCCCAACACACCACCCGTCGCCGCTCCCAGAGCCACCGCGCTCTTTCCAGCCGCGGCCGCAACTATTGCGCCGAACGCTTTGCCTACGCCTGCGCCTCCTGCTACCGAGACTCCCGCTAACCCCACCGATCCGCCGCCCATCATGGAGGCTCCTGCCGCGACCGCCAAAGGAGCTGCGGCTCCGAACACGGCCCCTACTGCCACGCCGGCGGCTCCCGCCGCTACTAGCACTCTGAGGCGCTCCAGGACTTTCCCGGAGAGTGCGGCTTCGGCTCGGACGCGGCTGAGAGCGGACCGCAGGGCCTGACGTCTGCTGTGAGTGCTCCACCGCTGCATGCGCCGCTGCTGCTCGTCTCGTATGATGCGCTCGGCGTGCAGGAACACGCTGCTGGTGTGACACGCTCCGCCCACGTCCTCCACCATCCTCCGCACCGCCGCTAGCAGCACGCTCACCTGCGCACGGTTCTGCGGCGCTCTGTTGTTGATGACGCAGTAGCGTCCGCCGCAGACGCGCAGCAGCTCCTTCAGTCGCTCCGGAGTCGAGTCGTGCTCCAGGAAGCTCTGCATCCCGCCGTGCTCCAGCTCGTCTCCGTGCGTGAACAGCACCACCGTGTGGTGGAGCGCCTCTTCGCCGAACACACGCAACGCTTGCGTGACGACCTGGTCTTCCTCCACCGTGTAGCGGCCGAGCGGGATCACCAGCAGGAAGGCATGCGGCCCCGGAGCCGTCAGCGCCACACATCTAGCGATCTCTGCGTGAACGTGAGCCTCGTCCAGACGAGTGTCGCCGAACCCCGGCATGTCCACCACGAGAATGCTCTTCATCGCCCCCCCAGCCGCACTCCTCATCCTCACGCAGCTCCGCGCGGCCGCACTCGCACACACGGGTCACCGAGCCCGCCCTCAGCGCAGACAGGAAGTGACGTCGTCCTAAGATGGTGTTTCCTGTTGCGCTCTTGCCTGAGCCTGTGCGGCCAATCAGAACGAGCCTCAGCTCCGCTCTATCGCTCTCCTCCTCCTCTCCACTCCACTGATCTAGAATCAGAAC